>NW_024081805.1:114963-140545 GCF_003009895.1 Hyaena hyaena | reverse complement strand
CTTACAGGAGTGTGTGCCCTGGTCGTTGGTAGCCATCCCTGTGAAAGACAACTCGCGGAGCGTGTGAATCTTCCCTTACAGCCCCGTTCTCTAAAAACCCCAGCTGTTGCTCCGTTGAGACGCCGAAAAGCAGACGGACTCTGTTGCCTTATCGCCTAGCGGTGGAGAGTTCCAGATGTGTGACCGCGGGCACGTCACTTGACCTCCGCAGTCCTTGCCCCCATCGTCTGTAAGGTGGGGCAACCCCTAGGCCTCGCCGCCTCGGGCCCTTTGCACTTGCTCCAAACCATCCTTCCTCTCTTTTATGTGCTCGTGTTTCCTCACCGCGACCTTTGAATTCTGCTCGCACCTCTAACCGCAGCCGCCCGGCCTCTGGCCCGGCACCTCACTCCAGCCCCTTGGCCCCTGCCTGCCGGAGGTGGGGGGCGGGGGGGACCCGAGGGCGAGCACGCGGCACCGAGGCCGCCCCGTGGTTCTGTGGCGAGGCCAGAGGACAGACTCTCTTCCGTCCAGGGCCACCGGGCTGCGGGGAGCCCAGAGCCGCCTGTGCCGCGACGGCGGGGGCCGGAAGAGAGCGGCGGCAGCTGGAGGGCAAAGGGGTCCCGACGGGCTCGCTGGGGACGGAGGGGTGGGGGGGGGGAGGGCCGGAATGCGGCGGACGTGGAGGCTGGCCCCAGCGGCTTTACTGGAAGCCAAGGTGAGGTTCAGGTTCAGGGGAGAGAACTGAGGAAAGCAGCGAGCGGCCTGCAGGACACAGGGTGAGCCCTCGGTGAACGAGGTCTTCTCCTGCCTCAGTGGTTGTGAACCTTTTTGTAGTTAAAGTTGTAGTTACAAATTGTTGCCCGCTGTGTGCGTGGGTAGGTGGTTTTCCCCGAAGTGGGGTGAGCTCTTTCAGTCTGCAGGGAGATCTTCCCCAAGCTTAGGAAACCCTTCCCCCGCCCCACCCAAGATCAAAGATGGTTCAAGACTGTCAAGACTGCGTCTCTTGGCTGGGAACGGCCAGAACCTGTCTGTGTTCCCCGTATCTACCATCTCTCCCCACCTCCGAATATTGAGTTCCCCGGGGCGGGGACGTGGGTGCAGGTAATGATCCCCGGAGCACTTCCAGGCCTCATTAGGGAAAGAGTTTCTACCCCTTGCCCGTCCCACTGTCCTAGCAGTGGCACACGACTTCTCAGCGACACACTTGAGCAGTCAGCTCGAGGAGCAACCGCACTGCGCGTTCCCAGAAATCCCCCGGGCTCAGCCCAGAGGCCTGGGGAAAGGGGCTTGCTGGAAATGAGTCTCAGGGAGGTCCTGGCCGCCCAGCGGCAGAACAGCACGTTCACAACACCCCCGGGGGCGGGGAGGGAGGGTTGTGTGCGCATAAAGTTCCAGAAGCTCTGCTCCAGAGCACGGGACTCTGTAACCAAATTAATAATTCGTTTTTTCTGACTACTCCCGGGGTCATGCTTTACAGGAAAAAACCTTCCCAACTCCTCACCAGACCAGATCATTTCATGCTCTGACTCTACTTCTTACTTAATTTTAATGTGAATTTTCATTACCATAAACTGGGGACTCCGTTGCCGGTCACCTGAGTCCTACATGCACAACTGACACTTCATTGGAACCTTAATTTTACTCTGTCAGATTCCTGCTTTGTCCTTGGCTTGCTTCACCTTTTCAAGAGTTACGAAACTTTCCACATTTCTGGCAGCTGCTTCTTCCTGTTTTGTTCTCAATTTGGGATGTTTGTTTCTATTTGCTTGATGTCTGTGTGCAAAACAAGCAAAAAACATTTGTGGTTCATATAAACATAGAGCACAATTCAAATTTGTTCCATATGAGATCCTCTGATGAGGAATTCTTATGTCTTGTAATTGGTGAGAATATTTTTGCTTTAAACTGTAATGTTGAATTATCACTTCTTTGAGCATATTTATTTAACGAATTTGGGGGTGAAAAGTGATTATGTCCTTAAAAAGGAGTCTTTGTTCAAATGTGGCAGATTTTTCAAGAGCTGCTTTAGCAAATGTTCCTAACCGAAAGATCATTCTGTAAGGTAGTTATGTTGGCAAAAATTAAAAAGTATGAGCACATCAAGAGTTGGCTAAGAAATGGGGAAATGGGAATTCTCTCCTTCTACTGGAAGCAATGTGTATTAGCACAACCATTTTGGATAGTAATATTGAAGGTGTGCCATATCCAGCATTTACTTCTGTATAATCCAAGAAAACCTCTGTAAATGTGGGCAAAGAGGCATTTAGCGGGGGGTTATAATGTTTCTTCAAATATATTGGTGTGTGGCCCAGGTGTCTATGTATCACCTGGGCTCCTGTTTCAGCTGCAGATTCCTCCATCCTATACCAGACCTACTAAAAATTAGAATTTCTAGGAATCGAGCAGCCCACATCTTTAGCAAGATATTGCATGCAAATTTGAAAACTATTGCTCTTTTCTTAATCGTGTCTTAGTTTATGTATTTCATTGTTTAATTATGCTGATGGTTTTTTAAAAAATCAGTGCTGTTATAAGGCCCACAGAAAAGCAAGAAGGGAAGCAATGAATATCTGTAATATTTGTCCCATTCCAGAGATTCTTTGAAATGTGAAAGTAATTTTTTTCTTTGTATGTTTATTTTTGGTTTTTGGGTTTTTTTAATGTTTTATTTATTTCTGAGAGAGAGAGAGAGACAGCGTGAGCAGGGGAGGGTCAGAGAGAGAGGGAGACACAGAATCTGAAGCAGGCTCCAGGCTCTGAGCCAGCAGTCAACACAGAGCCCGACGTGGGGGCTCGAACCCACCAACCGTGAGATCATGACCTGAGCCGAAGTCGGACGCCCAACCGACTGAGCCACCCAGGCGCCCCTATTTTTGTTTTTTAATTAATTAATTTTAAATGTTTATTTTATTTTTGAGATAGAGAGAGGCAGACAGAGCATGAGCGGAGGAGGGGCAGAGAGACAGGGAGACACAGAATCCAAAGCAGGTTCCAGGCTCTGAACTGTCAGCACAAAGTCCGATGCTGGGCTCGAACTCACGAACTGTGAGATCATGACCTGAGCTGGAGATGGACACCTCTCCAACTGAGCCACCCAGGTGCCCCATATTTTTGTTTGTTTTTTAAACTTGCTATGGAAAATTTCAAGTGTATACACAAAGGGAATAACGCATATCATTTTCTTTATTGAAGTACAGTTGACACACAATATTACATTAGTTTCAGGCATACAACATCGTGATTCGACAAGTCTGTCTATTATGAAATGCTCACCGCAATAAGTGTAGTCACCATCTGTCACCTTTCCGTATTATTATGGTATTATTGACTATATTCCCTGTACTGTATTTTTCATCTCTGTGACTTATATATTTTATAACTGGAAGTTTTACCTCTTAGTCGCCTTCACCTATTACACCCGGGCCCCCACCCACCTTCTCTCTGGCAACTACCAGCTTGTTCTCTGTTATTGATGAGTCTCTTTCTGTTTTTTGATTGTTTATTTATTCATTTGTTTTGTTTTTTAGATTCCACATATAAGTGAAATCATACAGTATTTATTTTTCTCTGACTTATTTCACCTAACACAGTATCCTCTAGGGCCATCCTTGTTGCTGCAATGGTAAGGTCTCATTCTTTTTTTATGGCTGAGTAATATTCCATTGCCTGTGTACATATACACACACACTCCACATCTTCTTCATCCTTTCATCTATCAATGGACACTTAGGTTGCTTCCATATCTTGACTATTATAAATAATGTTGCAGGGACGCCTGGATGGCTCAGTTGGTGGAACATGCGACTCTTGATCTTGGGGTTGTGAGTTCAAGCCCCATGTTGGGCATAGAGCTTACTTAAAGAAATAAATAGGGGCACCTGGTGGCTCAGTCAGTTAAGCGTCCAACTTTGGCTCAGGTCACGATATCAGGGTTCATGAGTTTAAGCCCCGTGTTGGTCTCTGTGCTGTCACAGCAGAGCTCACTTCCGATCCTCTGTCTCCCTGTCTCTCTGCCCTTCTTCTCCCCTCCTCATGCACACTTGTACTGTCTCTCTCTCAAAAATAAATATTAAAATTTTTTTTAATGTTTTATTTATTTCTGAGAGAGAGAGAGAGAGAGAGAGCGTGAGCAGGGGAGGGTCAGAGAGAGAGGGAGATGCAGAATCCGAAATAGGCTTCAGGCTCTGAGCTAGCTGTCAGCACAGAGCCTGATGCAGGTCTCAAACCCACGAACCGTGAGATCATGACCTGAGCCGAAGTCGGGCGCGTAACCAACTGAGCCACCCAGGCGCCCCGGTATTTCTATTTTTAAAAGAAATTTTGAGAAAATTTTTTGAGAAACCTCCAGACTGTTTGCCACAGTGGTTGCACTAATTCATATTCCCACGAACAGGGCACAAAAGGGTTCCCTTCTCTCCACATCCTCGCCAACGTTTATTGTTTCTTGTCTTTTTTATTGATACTAGCCATTTGGACAGATATAGGGTATCTCATTGTGGTTTTGATATGCATTTCTCTGATGATTAGTGATGTGGAGCATCTTTTCATGTGGCCTGCAGGTCTTTTTTGGAAAAATGTCTGTTCAGGTCCCCTGCCCCTTTTTTAATCAGATTGTTTGGTTGTTTTTGTTTGTTTGTTCGTTTGTTGGTGTTAACTTGTATAAGTTCTTTATATATTTTGATATTAACCCTTTATCAGATATATCAAATATCAAATATTTTCTCCCATTCATTCGATTGCCTTTTTATTTTGTTGAAGTTTTCCTTTGCTGTGCAAAATCTTCTTTTTTTGTTTTAGTCTCAAGAGTTTATTTTTACTTTTGTTTCCCTTGCCTCAGGAGACATAAATATGTTGCTAAGGCTGATGTCAAAGAGATTATTGCCTATATTTTCTTTTAAGAGTTTTATCATTTTAGGTCTCACGTTTAGGTCTTTGGTCCATTTTGAGTTTATTTTTGTGTATGGTGTAAAAGATTTGTCCAGTTCATTCTTTTGCATGTAGCTGTTCATTTTTCCTAGCACAATTTGTTGAAGAGATTGTCTTTTCCCCATTTTATGTGCTTGCTTCCTTTGTTCTAGATTAATTGACCTTATAAGCATGGGTTTATTTATGGGCTCTCTATCCTGTTCCACTGATCTGTGTGTCTTTTTTGTGCCAGTACCGTACTGTTTTGATTACTATAGCTTTGTAATATAGTTTGAAGTCTGAGACTGCGATACTTCCAGCTTTGTTCTTCTTTCTCAAAATTGCTTTGGCTATTCATACAAATTTTAGGATTATTTGTTCTAGTTCCGTGAAGAATGCTTTGGTATTTTGATAGAGATTGCATTGAATCTGTACATTGCTTTGGACATTTGAACAATATTAATTCTGCCAGTCCATAAGCACAATATATCTTTCCATTTGTTTGTGTCACCTTTGGTTTCTTTCATCAGTGGCTTGTAGTTTTCAAAGTATAGGTCTTTCCTCAATGGCATATCATATTATCTGTAAATATTTTGATAATGTATCTCTAAAAGATTAAAGACTCTTCTGAAGATATGATCACATCATCATTATACCTAAACAATAATTTGTTTATTATCAGCATATATCCAGTTCACGTTGACAACAATCCAGTGTTCACATTTCTCATCTTTTTTTATACTCGTTTGTTTTAATCAAGATTGAAATAAAGTTCATACAGTGCATTTCATTAATAATGTCTTTTAAGTCTTTCTTATCTATCACTGGTTTCCTCTCCAATTTTGTGCTAATTTATCTGTTGAAGAAAGCAGGTCCCCTCGTGTTTCTCACCATCTGAATTTTGTGGATTGCATCCCTGTGCTTTCATTGATATGTTTCTCTGTTCCCTGTATTACTTGTAAATTGGCAACTAGAGCTAAAGAGTTGATCAGGTTCGGGTTTGATTTTTTTAGGTGATGGCTTTGTGTCCTTTTGTCATGAGGCTTATGTCTAGTCACCCTGGTTCACAGCCATTGATGGTAATTGCCTCAATTCATTAATTCATTAGGGGCTGCAAAATGGTAATATTCTAATTCCATCAAGTCTTCTTCATATATTAGTAGAATTATTAAAAGAAAATTCCCTTTATCAGATATTTTTTTAGCCTGAGGAAAGTTTATGTAGGATAAGATGAATCTTTCCATTTACTTTTGCAAAACAATGAGTTGGTTCTCTACCACTCTCTAAAGGTGATCTTATTTAAAAATTCAAAATATAATACACATGCTATAAAATTCACTCTTTCAAATTGTAAAATTCACTAGTTCCTAGTATAGTCACAAAGCTGTGCAATTGATCATTTTTAAAAGTCTGATTATAAACTCACATACTTGATGTGTTTCATTCCATAGCAGTTATTCCTTTTTTTAAAAAATTTTAAAGTTTATTTATTTATTTTGAGAGAGGGAGAGAGGCGGGGAGAGGAGAGAAAGAGAATCCCAGGCAGGCTCTGCCCTGTCAGCGCAGAGCCCGACATGGGGCCAGAACTCATGAAGCGTAAGATCATGACCTGGGCCGAAACCGAGTTTTGGATCCTTAACCAGTCGAGCCACCCAGGTGCCCCATAGCAGTTATTCTCTTGACATTCAAATATTTTCATCTTTGGCCAACTAGAGCCTCTTTAAACTGGCCCCCTGAGACCTTTCACCCCTAGTAAGCTTTGACATTTTTTCTTCCCTGGCTTTCTGTTATGAGGAGATATTCCTGGTTCACTTCGTACTTTTCTGCTTCGGCCCAGGAATCAGTCATTTCTCCCAGGAACCCTGGTTCCTTTAGTGGAAAATTGTATACAGAGGTTCCAGTCCGGGCACCAGACAGATCATTGTTCCTAGGCCTCACATATTGATTTTCACCTTTTTAGTGGAGCTAATTTGTTTGCTGTGTTCTGTGATTTATAATCCATGAGAATTTGGCTATTGGTGACTTTCAGTAATTAAACAATGTCTTATTCAACTAGTGACTTGTGTGAAAAAGTACTGCTTGAAAATCACCTAATTGTCAGTCACTGTTTATTTTAAAATTATTTCCCTTGGGGAGGGTGTGTGGCTTAAAGGCTCAGATTAAAAATTCTTACTTGACATTAATTATAGCCAGCTGAATTCCAACGTGATGCAACTTGCTCGTGTTAAGATAAGTAGGACTTAAGTATCAAGTATCAGAGAAATGGTTCATTTTTATAGGGCATGCTTAGTTCAATAAAACTAGGGCCTTTCTAGGAGAAAGTAAATATTTTTCAACCTTTGGGATATAAAATAGTGAGTTACCACAACTTTATTCAAGAAGGTCTCTATTTTCTAAGCCAATAATTTATTGTTTCCCATTTGGATTTCCATCAGTCCGTGATGTGGAGTGAAAATCAACAGCTTTTCTTTTTCTTGTTCTTTTTTTTTAATGGCTTCTTTTTGACTGATCTTTCTTGGGAAAAGTGATTGAAAGGCCTTGTATTATTTTTGGCTGAAGGACCTATAAACATGTCAGGGATTGTAGTTAAGTTATTAAAACACTGTCAAAACCTTGAGTAGAGGCTTTTAACTATCCGATATACATTAACAGCTCTGAAGGAACAAATAAATTGTAGCACAGAACCAAAACCCATTCGACTGCATCGAAACCATCTATTCTGTATTCACAGCTTAGGCCTTTGAAATAGTCTGCTCTCCATCTACCTAAATAAAATTTCCCTCTATTGTGTGTTTCTTTAAACGAGAAAATGAAAGCACTTAAGAATGTTTTTATTCTGCCACACACAGCCTCCTTATTTGCAGTTCCCCAAGGGCAAGCACCACATCTTTTTTCTCCCTGTGTCCAGAATTCTATAGGTCCCAAATACCAAAGCATTCAACAAAAGTATCAGTGCAAGACAGGCTGTCATTCAAGTGCAAGGTGTCAAGTCCTTCACCACTCACTGCTTGATTACCAAATGCTCTCAGGGATCTTAGGTGTCCTCCGGGTCTTATTGTGAATGTTTTCATAAACTATGTCTTATATGTTACAATAATAGTGAACAATTTCTGATCTTGGCTATTTATACCTTCTTTGCTCCTTTACTTTATCACGCATGTTTGATATTGAGTGTACTCCTAGTAAAATGATTTTTATCACTTTATGGCCTTCCGTAAATGGATTTGAGGTACAAATTACTTTCCCTTCATTGACAACTCAAAAAGAGTTGGGCTCATCTGTACAGTGATCTACAGAATATTTGTTGCACTGCAATGAAGTTTTATCTCATATAATTAATAGAACTAGGGAATTCTTTCCTTGTTTCTCATCAAACAGTCTCTTATGTTTGGAAAGTAATGGCAAAGGGCTCTTGAAAAGACTGAAGACCTAAACTACTTCTGGACTTTTAAATGGAGGAAACCTCTTTTTCATTTATGCTCCTTGATACTCTTTTCTGAAGTGCTTTACACTGGTGTTCTTAGTATTTGATGGTGATTATGGACGGACGAACAAGAATGCTGACGGGAGGTTTTTGTGTTCATGCTGCTTATGGCTATGTGATGATGAGACCCCATTCTTGACATACCATAGCATTAAATGGAGGCCCTTGGAAAGTAAACACTGGTTATCAATTCTTTTTTGAAATTGTATTAGTGCACACACACAGCTATTTCTCATTTTTTACTTGAGAAAAATATTAGTTTTATATACCTTTCTGTGAATAGTCTGTATCAAAACCTAATGCAATTTTCTATAAATGGTGACAGGTTGTCATTCATCAATTTTGAAAGGAAATTTGATCTCTTCAGAAAAACCAAAGGTAAAGCCTGGAGAGGAAAATTGCCTTCCAGCACGTTATCGAGAGATTTCTTGTTATTATAATACCTTTTTTCCGTCTTCTTGAAAGGATTTTATAATTGTAAAATGTCTAAGGGAGTGGACAACTTGCATTGTGGGAGTTTTAGAAAGTTATGACAGGAACCTCTAATACATGGCCTCTATATTTAAAGAGACTTCACACCAATATGCTGTTTGTTGTATTACTTTTGTGTTCTTTACTGTTTCAAAATCTCTTTATCTAACGTTTAGTGAATTGAAGAAAGAAAACATGTCAGATTCTGGATTAATGTAAGGATTACACTGTTTAACGTTTAACTAGTAACTTGTAAACATGGTTTGGGTTCCAAGCTCAGAAAGGAAAGAGCGTAAAAATGTAAACTAATGAAAACACAAAATAGACATTCTTGGAGTTGACAAATGCTTGTTTAATTGTTTAAATATATTTTTTTCTTTCTCTCCTACGTCTTTTTAAACTTTAAACGCTTGTTTAAGTAGTCTGCAAGCAATATCCATACCCAAGTCTACCCCCTATCTATATTAAAGACCGTGGAAAACTCATTAGTTATGAAACAATCACACAAGACTTACATTATCACAGGCTCCCAAACTCTGAAATACAGATCTATAGAAGATATACATTAAAAACTCCTGTTCATTGCAATGTGCGAAACCAGTTTCAAAACGTAACCCTTTTCCTCATCCTTTTCTCCCCGCAACCTAATAAAATCAGTGAGGTTCTCTGACTGAATGCTTGTTTAAAAAAAAACTTAAACGGCTTGGTAGTAGCTGGAGGATAACCCCTCTCCCCCTCCTCGTGCCCACACACCCATTTAGACTGGCAAGCCTATTTTCATTTTATTTCAAAGATTTTTTTTTAAGCGAAGGCAGGGGACGGCGGGGGTTGCTAAATTTATCTTCTCCAGCCACAGGGATGAAGAAAACACATTTACTGCGGGCGGGGGTCTGAGGGCCTGCAAACAACTCGAGCAGAAGCCTCGGCCAAGACGGGCGCGGAGAGGCGGTAGGTCTCCGGGGAGGGCCCCGGGGGCGGCCGAGGCCCGCGGGAAATGGTGGGGGGCGGCCAGGCCGGGTCGGGTGCGGGCCGCCTGCCTCTCGGCGGGGTCGGCGGACCGCGGCCCCGCGCAGGCTTTACGGCCGAGGCGGCGGCAGCGGCGCGTGTGTAGCGGCGGCGGGCGGGAGCGCGGAGGAGGTGGAAAGAAGGGGGGCGCTGTCACGGAGACTCCGGCCGCCGGAGACCCCGCCGCAGCGAGGCCACTGGGCTCCCCGGTCGCGGAGCGTGAGCGGCGCCGACCCGGGGCTCCAAGGGGACACACCGGGCGGAGGAGGGGGCCTGTCTACCCTTCCGCATTTTCCTGGGTCTCTCTCCCGGGCGGTGACGTGACGTGCTGACGGCGGGCCCGTGCCGGGGAGCTGGGCCGCTTTTTGTCAGCTCCGAGCTCGGCCCCTCCTCCCTCCCTCCGCCCGCCCCACCAGCCGGAGCCCGGCCCAGTGCTCCAGAGAAAGGCCGGCCTGCAGCACCCGCCACCGTCGCCGACCGCCCGCACGCCCGTCCGGTGAGTTCCGGGCGCCGCCGCGGCCGTGGGGCCTAGCGCGCGCGCAGCGGCCTGGTCCCGGCCTGGTCGGCGGCCCGCGAGGCGCCCTTCCGCGCTAGGCCGGGCGGCGCGGCGCGTGGCGCCAAGCAGGCCCCGAGGAGGCCGCAGTTAGGCCCGGGGAGGAGCCCGGCTGCTCCGAGCGGCGGCGGAGGCGCGCTCCGTGAACGGGCGGAGGTTGGGGGAGGGTCGCCCGGTGGCCCGGGAGGCGGCGGAGGGGCGTCGGGTCGGCGCCGCGGCCTGCCCAGGGCACCGCGCGGGGGCGAGGCCTGGCAAGGAGGCGAAGGCTGCAGGCGTGAGGTGAAGGCCGCAGGCCGGCCGGGCCGATTTTCGCTATGTAAATATCGGCGAGGGGGGGAGGGACGGGGGACAAGATGGCGGCGGCTCGGCGCCTGCTGCAGGGGACGATTGAGGGGGTTGTCGGGAGGGGGAGCCGCCATCTTGAAGGCGGCGTCTGAAGAGAAAATTCCGCTACAGCCCGTGAGGGGGGGTCGGAGAGCGGGCGGCGGCGGCGGCGGCGGCGGCGGCGGCTCCGGTGACGGGCCCCGGAGGCCCGGCACGGCAGCGTGTGCGCGCGGAGGGGGCGTGCTCACTCCCCACAGCGGCCATTGCCCTTGCCGCCATGATGGGCGCTCAGGCTCTAGGCTCTCGGCGGCAGCGCCACCTTGCTGCCCTGCCTCCCGCAGCCCCGTGACTGGTTGCTGCTTCCGCTGCATTTTAACCGAGTTGCCGCAGGCGGCCATCTCGTCCCTCGGCGTTCCTGGCCCCGCGCCTTTCTCCTGCCCCTGTACCCTCTCGGGAGCCGTCGGGACGGGTGGCAGCGCAGGCATCTGGGCTCGCTACGGCAAATGGAACCCACGACATTTTATTTTTACTCAATGTCATACGTGGCTATTATGGTGCCCTCGATGCGGTTGTTTTCCAACACAATGTTTTTTCGAGTATCTGAATAAAGAAATAAAAATAAAATTTGATAGGAAATAAGCTCTCACCACTGTTTGATCCATTAGGGGGAAAAGTGTAAATTGCACGGCACGAAAACGGAGGAATACATTTTTTAAGGAGTCTTTGCAACTCATTTATTTGAAAACCACTTTCTTGAAAAGGTGCATTTAAGCTGTGAGTGATCTGTTGGTATGAACTTTTTCTGAGTAAGAAGGGCAGAAAGTTTTCTTAATCGTACAGTATTATTCCTCTGTCTGCTTGTCCTGTGTTTTGGTTTATTTAATTTGAAAAAATTTTTAAATTGGAAAGATTTTTATTTTCTTATTGATGCAGTGTTGCTCATCTGCTTGTCCTGTGTTTTAGTTTCGTTATTTAATTTGAAAAAATTTCGTCCCTCAAAGGGCGTTTGATAGCACACTGCACAACTCCCCCGTAAACTCGGAACTCGGTGTTAGTGATGCACTGTGCTGCCTGATAAGAAAGATTAGAAAGGTTTTTGTAATGCAGACGGTGGCTGCGAGAAGTTCGTTGTTCAGAGGCGGATGGGACGAGGTGAAATGCACTGAAGTGCTGCCGTGAAAGGTACAGCCAATTATTGGGGTTCCAGAGGAAGTCAGGGTTTCCATTTGGAGCATGAGGAAAGGGTTCCTGAAGTAGGTGACGTTTTGAGGTTACTTAAGGATGGGTAGGACTTTGTTAGGCAGAAGTGGGGGTGGGGAGAGGGCATTTCAAGGGTGAAGTGTCTTCACAAAAGAGCAAGAATTTGGGAGGGGGGACCCAGCAAGTATTTGTAGTTTGGCAGGAGTAGATGGTGAAGGTGGGGGTGGGGTGGGAATCCCTGCTGGAAAAGGTCGAAGGACTTGCTTGCCAGGTGGAGGGGCTTATACGACGGGGGAGGTGGGGGAAGCCCTCAGGTAGGGTGATGACACACCTGAGCTAGGCTTTATGTTCACTTAGCGGCTCCACTGGACTAGGAAAAGTTTCCAAGTTGAGAAATACTGAGAGTAGCAAGTGGATCATTGTTCTCACTGCCTGAATGATCATCAGGACTTCAGAAGTTAAGCCAGCCAGTTTTGCTACTTTTTAACTGATCCATTTATGCTAGACAGCTGCTGCTGTTTTCTGTCCTCACTTCTCCAAATAACCTCTTGCTCTGAGTTATAGTTTCTGTAGTAAACGAAGAGTGAGAGGTTTCTAACTTTTCACGTATGGTCGTTGAGAATTGCAGCACTAGTGCTCTGGGTTTCTTTACAAGGTAAGCAATGAACCTGTAAGTATTCTCATGGTAATTTTCTTAAGAAGTCAGTTTGAAAAGGTAGGTTAGGAGAAAGATTACTAAAAAGGCAGCAGCCTTCAGATGGCCTTTTGCAACCCCTGTTCTTCCCCCTCGATGAGAGTAACTACCTTTTTGTTTGATTTGGGACTAAGACTGTTTGCTAAGCCAAGCCTTCTCATGTTTTGATTAATATCTGACTGTCCTAGATGCATATGTGCAGAATGAGTTTCCAAGAATTTTACGCTCTAAATCTGTAGGTAGCGTAAGTATTCAGTAGAAAGTTGTTTCGGTTTTTCCATTTTCCTGGACTACAAGAGGTCAGAGCAGTGAAGCTCCAGGAGAGGCCGGGAGGGAACTGAAGATTCTCGTGTTTATGCTAAGAGGCTATGGTTTAGAAAAGTTGGAGAAACAGTGCATTGTAGGAGGCGGACGAGAAGCAAGTTGCTAAGCAAGTGGGCTGCGGTTGTTGAGGTGGTAAGGATAAACATAAACTTAGAAGAAGAATCCGTTGCTTTATGTCTTGACGGCTGGGAAAGACATGGGAGAGCTCTAAAAAAGAGAAAATTGTGTAGCTGCTCACACAGTACAAGCACAGCAGCAGTAGGCGGTCCAGCAGGGCAAGAATGGATGGTTCAGATTAAGGAGACTCAAGTTGTATAGTTAAGAAGATGGATAAGTGCATAGTTTAGAAGGATTTTTATTGGAAACTGTTAAATATAGACTGTTTTTGCCCAAAAGGGTAGATCTTGTGATCTGGAAAACTGATGTAACATCTTATTACCAACTATTTTGGATAAATGAGATGTTAGTCTTTAATTTATGTGTATATTTCAGATAGGTGCAAGGTTCTTTTTTAAAAACGTGCCCACAGGGGCGCCTGAGTGGCTCACTCGGTTAAGCGTCAGACTTTGGCTCGGGTCATGATCTCACGCGGTTCGTGGGTTCGAGCCCCGCGTCGGGCTCTGTTCTGACAGCTAGCTCAGAGCCTGGAGCCTACTTCCGATTCTGTGTCTCCCTCTCTCTCTCACCCTCCCCTGCTCACGCTGCCCCTCTCTCTCTCTCAGAAATAAATAAAACATTTAAAAATTTTTTAAAAAATAAAAACGTGCCCACAGCGCATTAAAAAAAGTTTGTTTTTTTCCAACATTGCTCTTTGTAAATTTTTCTTCTTTAACCCCAGCTGGGATCTTAATTGCCACTGACGACTTGTGTTTTTTGTGCTTGTGCACACTGGCGATTCCAGACTTTTTTTTTTTTTTTAATTCTTAAACTCCTCAACCCGTCCTGAAACCCCTCAGCCTCTGCAGAGATTATCTAATCTCTTATTTAAACCAGAAAGATAGACAACAATCTGGCCTAAGCATCTGAGTTTCCTTCCTTTCCACTACAGGCTCTTCCTCCATCCCTCGCTAGGCTTTCCTCCTGTTCTCTCTCTGCAGGAAGAATTGGCCTCCTTCAGGCCTGTCCTGGGGCTGTGGCCGTGATTCTGCTGCTTGCATTGCATCAGTGCCCTATGACTCTGCTGGTGCCTTTCCCTCTCCTTAGAAATATTCCTAGGTTTGCTCATCTTACAAAAGCCTCGCTTATCTACTCATTCCTTTCACCACTGCTTTTATTTCTTTTCACGGCACTTATTCCTAAATCCACTATTTCCGAAATTGAGAAACTTACACAGCATGTCACTGGGTATATCAGATAAAAGTGTTCTTTGTTTCAGAAACTCTCTGTGCTTTTCTGTCTTCTGTCATGGGATTTCCCTCAAGGTCGATCCTCTGTCCTTTTTCTTGAATCTGCGTCCCTGGTTTTAGTGTCCTTTACCATGTTTCTCATCTAGCGTTTCCAGTTGCCTACTGACCATCTTCTACCCAGGTATGTTATTGTCTCAACATGGCTGAAACCAAATTTATTTGGAATATCGTAGATGTCCACACTGTAGAAAATCTTTTTTCTCTTCCTTTTCTTTTCTTTCTTTCTTTCTTTCAACCCTGAGTCCTTCAAACAAGTCTTGCTGTCTAGCTTGCTTTTTGTTAATTGTATTACCGTTTTTTCCAGGCTCATTCTTCTCTCTCATATAGCAGTGTGGACATCTTTAATTTAGCATTAAACTTATTTAATGCTATTATATTTTAACTGTGTTTATATTTCTGTCATTTCCCCCCCAAACTCTGAATGTAGAGATAGGTTCTCTTGTATTCTTTTCCTCTAGCAGTACCTGGCACATGGTCATTACCTCTAAAAACGATGGTCTCGGTTATTGGGTGCAGAAAACTTTGTAGTTAATTCGTTTTCAAGTATTAAAGCATCTAGTCCATGTGTCCCTTGACCAAGGAGTGTACCTATTAAGGCACATCACATGAGCGGGGTAACCCCCGCTGCTCCTCTTTTTGGTTAATGTGGCCAGTCTCTTCTTATTCCTGTCAATTTATTTTTCCGAACAACTTTTTTATAAAAATCCAGGTATCTCGTAACATTTTATTTAAAGGGAGACACACTTTAAGGAAAACTATATGGGGAGTGGATGTTCAGCCATTGAGATTTTAAAAAATATATTTAAAAATTTTTAATTGTGAAATATTTCAGAACTACTGAAAAGCAAGTATCACCCAGATTTAACGGATCTTAATCTTTTATTACATATTTGCTTCATAACTTTTTTGTTTGTTTAAAGAAGGAAAATCTCACAGATCCATTTAAAGAGTGTCCCCCATCACATTCCTGCCTTGTCTTTGCTGGAAGTAACGATTGTCCTGATATATTTGTACCAAAACTAGTTTCAGATATAGCTTTTTGTGTTTTAACTTTATGTAAATGGTATCCGGTGTGTGTTATTTCATGGATTTTGTTCACTTAACACTGTGTTTTTGAGGTTTATCCATTTTGTACATGGATCTAATTCAGCAGTTCTCACAGTGTGTTCTAGGAGTTCCCAGGGGTCCCTAAGCTTGTTCTGGCTGCATTCTTGTGTGCGCCGTGCAAGTGCAGTGCAGAGGCTGCACGACACATGATGTCATGGTAGGTGGACCACAGAAGCAGTTATGGGAACCCAGCTGTCCTCTATTAAGCCTGTTTTAAAGAGATTTGCAGAAATGTAAAGTAATGCTACTCTTCCCTAATTGTTTTTTGTTTTGTTTTGAGACAGCGTTATTTTAAAATGTTAATGTGTATATACAGTTGGCTTGTTCTGTTTTGAGTTCATATATATTTTTTGAATGTTTCAGATTTAATCTCGAATGTAAATATCTGTAGATAGAACCCACATAAAGAAAAGCTCTTTGGGGTCCTCATTTTTTTTAATGTATCTTTTTTTTTTTTAAATGTTTTATTTATTTCTACGAGAGAGAGAGAGAGAGAGAGAGAGACAGCATGAGCAGGGGAGGGTCAGAGAGAGAGGGAGTCACAGACTGAAACAGGCTCCAGGCTCTGAGCTGGCAGTCAGCACAGAGCCCGACGCGGGGCTTGAACCCACGAACCGCTAGATCATGAGCTGAGCGAAAGTCGGACGCTTAACCGACTAAGCCACCCAGGCGCCCCTGGGGTCCTCATTTTTTTAAGAGTATAAAAAGGGTCCTGAGACCAAGAAGTTTGAAAGCTACTGATCTAGTTCATTTTACTTGTATTTCTGTGTGTAAATCTGTCTTGATGGAGGGGCCATTATACTGTTGGTAGTTTTGTGCAGTTTCAAACAATGCTGCTGTGAACATCCTTATACAGGGTTCTTCTCTCTGGAGGTTTTAAATGTAGAATTGCTACATTCAAAAGTGTGCATTTGTCAACTTTACCAGGAATTGCCTAATCATCAAATTGTGTTCCATCCGACACTCCCACCAGCTGCGTATGGGCCCCTATGTCTCCAGACTACTGCCAAAAATTAGCCTTTGCAGTTTTTTTCCAATCTGTTGAGTATAAATTGTACCTCATTGCTATTTTCATTTTGCATTTCTTAGATTACTGTTGAGGTTGAGCTTTTTGTCCCGCATATTTATTGGCCATTTGAATATTCTTTGACTTGCTTGTGCCTGTCTTGGGTCCACTTTTCTATTGGATTATTTCCTTTTTCTCATTGGTTGATGGATATTCCTTTTATACTTGGAATACTAATGATTTGCAATTATACACACTGAAAATACCATTTCCTAGTCTGTGGCTTATCTTGTAGCTTGTTTATATAGGACTTCTTAAGGTGAAGGTAGTCTTCTCAGGTTTTTTTCGTTTATGGCTTATGGTTTTGGTATCTGTAAGAAATTGTTCCCTTACCCCAAAGTCATACCCATACTGTGCTTTTCAGATTTAGGTCATTAATACTTCTGGAATTTTTTTTTCTCTATATGGGGGATCTAATTTTATCTTTTTAATATGGATTCATTGAGTAATTTGATCCTTTCTCCCCCAATTCATAATGAAACTCCTGAGGTGTATTGTATTCTCATGTAGACATATCTGTTTCTCGTTTCTTCTAATTTCATTGCTCTGTTTGTTTCTACCACTCTGGTTTAATAATGATAGTTTTATAACTAAGTTTTTTTTTTTCTTTATAATAGAAAATTTCTTCAGAAATTTTAAAGCTCTTTTGTTTCCTTTGTTTATTTTTGGGTCAGTTTGTCAATGTCTGTGAAAAACTATTGGATTTTATTGTATTAGTATCAAATTTATGGAATAAATATATAGATACATGCTAAGTAGTGGAGGTGGGATTTGAATCTGAGCATGCTCTGGTGCTTTTCATAAAACTCTTGCACAACTTTTTTTTTTTTTTTTTTTTGCTACATACTACGCAATTCTTATTGTGAATAGGATTTTGTTACTGGTTAATATTTTTATTTAGTTACTGCTAATGCATAGGGAACACGGCGGGCTTACATATATTGATCATGTAACCTTGTTCATCTTTTCCCTCCCTATATTTCATAGATTATGAGATGTATTTTCTGCCTGTACATTTTAGCATTTATGAAATCAAAATAGGTTTTCAGTAGGTCCCATGTAATCACTGTTGTGTAGGCAGCAGTCCAGTGTAGTTATCATTGCCTGCACATGCACACACTTGGTCAGGACTCTTCATTTTGTCCTCATTTAACGAGCATGTGCACTGTGGTGTTACTACATGCCGGACAGTACACTGGAAGGCAGAAGAAATTGTGAAGTGGATGTCTGACTGGAAAGAAAATCCTATAGATAATGAGCATTTTAAGAAGTGCTGTATCACCAACACTTTTTTGACAGAGGACAAGATTGTGAAGAAAGACTGAATAGCTTTGAGTAGAAAAGCAATCCATGGTAAGACCTTGAATGTGAAGTTTTAGGAATACGCTACCAATTTCTTTTTGCTTCTACTTTTCTTTCTGTGTATGTGCAGAGTCTGATAAAATATATGTAAGTCTAAAAGAATGACCTCAATCTAAAATGAACATTCTAAATAACCCAACGTATGGCATCAGTTTAATTGTCAGGGTTTTTTTTGTTTTGTTTTGTTTTTAGCTTTATGTAAAACGAGGATGCAACTTCTAGTTGGTAGGATTTTTAGATTCAGTGAAATGTGTGAATAATAATAGTTTCTAATTCTTTTGTATTTTCTAATTGTATATGAATATTGAAGGTTTTATATCTTATTTTCCATGACTATTTGCCTCGTGTTTCTTTTATTTTTTATTTTTTGGAACTGCATTGACTGCTGCCTTTAGCACTGTGTTGAGTGGAAGCATTGGTAGCAGGCATCCCTGTCTAGGTACTTTAATGGAATGCTTCTAATATTTGATCATCAAATACCATACTGTATTGATTTGGTTTTTGGACGGACTAGATATTTGTTTATCTTCTACTTATCATTTGAGTTTTCTTCTTGAACAGGAGTTGATGTTTCTAGTGCTTTTGCTGCATCTATTCCTGTGATAAATTGCATTAATAGATTTTCTATTTTAAACTGTCTTTGGATTCCCTGGATATTTGCATCCCTTTGTCATTGCAATGTTCTTGTCCTTTTTGATGTAGTCTTTGTTTTGTTTTGATAACAAGGTTATGCTAACTTGATAAGATGAGTTATTTTTTGAAACAAGTTGTATTTAATTGGATACTGTTTTTTTGAAGGTTAGAATTCATGTGTGAAACCTTTGTCTTTTGTGATTTGGTTTTTGATACAGTAATACTTTCATGGTGATAAGTCTTTCTGGCCTTCTTGAGATTTTTGGTTACTTATACAAAATGAACAATATTCTAGAAAAATATGTTCCAATATATTGGCATAAAATATAGGCTTCTCTATTGACTTTAAAATATTTATTTCATTTCTTTTTTTTTCATTTCATTTCTTTTTTTTTCTGATCAGTACTATCAGTAACTTGACTATGTTATTAAGGCTTTCCAAATATTTCTTTTATTGATCCTTTCTCTTCCTGCCGATATGATTAATATTTCCTTCTGTTTTATTTGCACTTATTCTGATGTTTTAACATTTTAAGTTGAAGATTTAGCTCATTAATATTTAATCTCTGCTCTTATGTGACTTTAAAACTCTAATAAGTTTTCCTCTAAACTATAACTAGATACTGTGATTTTTGACCTGAATTAATTTTTATTATTTAGTTCTAAATATATTATGATTTTCATAATTTTCTTATTGCCTCTCGAATTATTTAGAACTTTATTTTCACATTTATGGGAATTTTTTTACTGTTTTATCTTGGGACATTTCTGATTTTACTGCATTATTGTTGGGAAGTATTGATTGATACGCAAAAATTAATTGTATTTCTCTGTACTAACAGTAAGCAGTTTGAAAATCAAATGTAAAAGCCAGTACCTATCACTCAACTGTAAAAAAGAATGAAATCTTGCCATTTGCAATGACATGGACAGAGGTAGAGTATTGTGCTAAGTGAAATAAGTCCATCAAAGACAGATACCATATGATTTCACTCATAAATGGAATTTAAGAAACAAAACAAATAAGCAAAGGGGAAAGAGAGAGAGAAGCAGACCAAAAAAAAAGACTCTTAACTGTAGGGGACTAAGTGATAATTACCTGAGGGGATGGGTTAAATAGATGATGGGGATTAAGGAGTGCACTTGTGGTGATGAGTAGCACGTGTTGTAGGAAAGTGCTGAATCACTGTATTGTGTACCTGAAACTAATACTGCACTGTATGTTAACTGGAATTTAAATAAAAACATACTGGGGTGCCTGGGTGGTTCAGTCAGTTACGCATTTGACTTTTAGTTTCAGCTCAGGTCATGATCGCATGGTTGGTGAGTTCGAGTTCCGCATCGGGCTCTGTGCCCACAGCACGGAGCCTGGTTGGGATTCTCTGTCTCCTTTGCTCTTTGCGCCTCCCCTGTCGATGCTCTCTCTTTGTCTCAAAAATAAATAAACATCATAAAAATAAATAAAAACATACTAAGATCCTTAGTAAAAAGCCTTACTAAGAACTGAATGAAGGATTAAAATAATGGGGGGAAATGCAGAGTTCCTTAATGAGAAGTGTCAATATTATATAAAGACATCATCAGTTATGGTATATAGAGATTTGGTGGAATTCCAATCAAAATACCAACAGGACTTTTTTTTTTTTTGATATACCAGTTTTCAAATTTATATGGAAATGTTAAGGACCAGGAAAAGCAAAGACAATCTTGAATCAAAAGTTGGAAGACTTACCCTACTATATATTAAAAGTTTATTATAAAGTTACAGTGATTGAAATTCTATTCTATTTAGATTAAAATAAAATTCTATTTCAATTTAACGGAATAGCTGTAAATAAAAAAATAGATGTTCTCAGAGTATGGGAAATGAAAAAGGGACCAAAAAAAAAAAGGAGGCAGCCTAACTAATTGTTAAATTATATCCCTACCCTGCCCAGACTTGGAGAGAATTCCACCAAAAACAAAATACCAACAACAAAAGTAGCCGTTGAATTTCAACTTTTTGGCATCTATTGAGAAAATTAGGATTTTCTTTTTTTGACTTGTTAATTTACGCCATTATTTGGCTCTGTCTTTGAATTCTAGGCTAACCATCAAGGAGCCCGTGCCTGAGCGTGCGCATACATAGCTTTTTACAAGATGGATCATATTTGCAAACACTTCACTTGGGATACATAATTAATCAAATTTGTAGTTTGATTACAGTATTTTTCTTAAGTTTTTAGAAAATGGCTAACTTTTGTAAAAGGGATCCCTGTAAAAGGGATTTACTCCTCTGTCCTGGTAGCTCTGTCCTAAGAGCTTGTTAAAAGGGTAAAAGACAACTCTTCTTTATTTGAAAAAACTTTTCCCTCAATTTCATGGTAAGGGTTTTCCTTTATTGAGTAAATAATGATAACTTACGTTTCTCCTCAGTGTTCTAACATAGAATTAGACGATTTTCTTACAAAATTTTAATTTTTTTTCTTTTTTTTTTAATCATTTCAAATGATGTATGTTTGTGCTTTCACTTACCACTCCCTGCTTTAGATTATTATTTGGTAGTATTTTACTATCTCCCCTAAACTCCTGAAAGGAGCCAGGTTTGAGTTCTTTTGGGGGGGGTGTATAAATTAGCTGGCTCCCTATCTTTGTTCCAGAGAATGATCATGGAATTACTGTTGCTGATACTTAACCCGGAGCTGATATTCAGTGGAGCATGCCATTCTTACTCGTATAAGAAGCAGGTGTTCCCTCAACATAAGGTTTGTTAAAAAATAATAATAATAATAATAATAATAAAGTAAATGAGAAAAAAGTGGGTGTATTTGCAAACCGGTCCCTGTGGTGTCTAACCTGATCTCTCTCCCTCTGTTTTAAATATTAAAGAATTTAATAAGGTATGGGTACAAAACATACTATTGATTGCATTGGCAAAGGATCAATATAAAAACATTCTCTGATTCTGCAGCTGTCAATTTAAAAATTTTGTTATAGTTGTTGAAAAGCCTGGTGTTGCATTCTTGCCAGTGTTTAACACGTACAGAGAACATTTGTTAGTATCAGCGCTGAATTTACAGAACCCTTACAGTCCCAAGGTGATGTGTTTAGGGAAAGCAATGATAAGCATATGTTCATGCAGGTGAGGGGAAGAGTATGGTCCATATTAGTCAAGTTGCTGTAATTTTAAGGAGTTTCATAGTTTAAGAATATTTAAAATAGCTTAAAAACTATGAAGCTGTAGGGGCACTTGGGTGGCTTGGTTATACTTCTGACTCTTGCTTTCGGCTCACGTCTTGATCTCATGGTTTGTGAGTTTGAGTTTGAGCCCCGCATTGGGTTGTGTGCTGACAGTGCGGATCCTGCTTGGGATCCTCTCTCTCTCTTTCTTTCTTTCTCTGTCTTTCTCTCTGTCCCTCCCTGGCTTGCTCTCTCTCTCTCAAAAAAATAAACCAAAAAACTATGAAGCTCTGATACTTGATTTATACAACTAGTTAGTAGAAAACTAAGGAAAGCACTTGTTAGCTTGAATGAAGTAAAATGAAAGTAAAAATGCTTTAATCTAAAAAAAAAAAAAACCCCAAATTCTAATGCATTATCAGAAAGAGTTTCTAATATAAGGAGACTGTACTCATTAAGAAGGAGTTTGATAAGAAAAGCACTTACTCAATTAACACCTTTGGGAATGATCTGTTCAGACGTATACTAAATGCCCACTTGGGGAAAATGTCAGGTACAAGAAAAAGGAAAAAAAGGAGGAAACAGTTTTTGATAATACTAGCCTTTCTTCATGTACTGCATTTGACAGAAATTAACCTTTAAAAAAGTCCCCCCTACCCGTTTTATTTAGTTTATTCTATGTACCATGTAGTTTAAATTAATTTCCACTTCATATCATGTCAGAAAACTGTATCCTTTGATCACATCGAGTGTTTGACACATTCTACTCCAGTACACCCGCACCTAAAGGCAGAATACTGGGGTGCCTGGGGGGCTCAGTTGGTTGGGCGGCCGACTTTGGCTCAGGTCATGATCTCCTAGTTCGTGGGTTCAAACCCTGCTTCGGGCTCTGTGCTGACAGCTCAGAGCCTGGAGTCTGCTTTGGATTCTGTGTTCCCTCTTTCTCTCCCTCCCTTGCTTGCACTCTGTTTGTCTCTCAAAAATAAAAATAAACATTAAAAAAAAATAAAGCAGAATACTTAGAGGAAATATATGAATTGAATTCCTGTTCAAAATCTCAGCAAAGGTTAATAACTATTTTAAAATTATTTTTCTTGACAGAATCAAGATGAGTGATCCAAAGAAAAGGGTTTATATATGTTATTTTTAAATTGAAGTGTAATTGACAGTGTTATATTAGTTTCACTGTATTACATATATTGCAGTATATTTAGTATATGTAGTATAATATATTCATTGTATTAAAACATGGTGACTCAACATTTATGCACTTCATGAAGTAATCACCATGATAAATCCAGCTACCATCTGTCGCTGTATAAAGTTATTAAATATTATTGACTGAATTCCCTATGCTGTATATTGTATGCCCGCCATGTCTTAACTTACGTTATAATTGAAAGTTTGTACCTTTTATTTCCCTTACCCATTTTGCCCATCCCCTTCCACCTCATACAGTAGATTGTTGTGTAACGAGCCTGGATTGATGAATTTTTGAATGTGTTAAATAGCAGTGTTTCATTAAGGAGACTGTACTGCTTTACATATGGAAAATTAGGAAGTGTATGCATTTCCTCACTTCAGGCCACAGTCTTACAGGCAAAGGCATTTAAAAACGAGCGCTTAGTGTTGATAGCACATCAGTGCAACTAGATTCAGAAGGTACTTCCGGCAACTCAGTCTGAGCATGAATAAGGGCTTTGGAAAAATAAAGCGTTAAGAAGGCTTGTCATTTGGGGCGCCTGGGTGGCTTAGTCGGTTAAGCGTCCGACTTTCGCTTAGGTCATGATCTCGCGGTTCGTGGGTTCGAGCCCCGCTTCGGGCTCTGTGCTGACTGCCTGCTCAGAGCCTGGAGCCTGTTTCATTCTGTGACTCCCTCTCTCTCTGACCCTCCCCTGCTCGCGCTGTCTTTCTCTCTCTCCTAGAAATAAATAAAACATTAAAAAAAAAAAAAGAAGGCTTGTCATTTAGGACCAAATTTTAATAGATGTTGAAAGTTAAAACTTTTAGACTTTAAACAAAACTGTGAAATTGGTGGGCTGAAAATGATTCTATTGAAAATAGTAATCTGAAATAAAAACTTGGTATTACAATTTGAGCACATGTACCGTATTTCTGAGGAGGACAGGACAAGGAAGGACTGGGCTCTGCAGTTTACAGCAGCATGCCTTTTCTCCTCTTGTCAGGGAGGGTGGACATCTTGTTTGAAAACAGTGTATTCTCTTCTTCAGGAATGGAATGTGAAATAAAGCTATTAGATTAATATTCTTAATTATATACATCTCTTTCCTTAGGTTTTGAGTATTTGATCTGTAAAGTGTTGATAAGAGTTGTAGTTTGTCACTATTGATGTTTTTTTTTTTGTTTTCTGTCTCATAGTTTTTATATATTTGCATGCTGTTTTATTTGACATACAAATTCATAATGACTTCAAATTTAAGATAGATTAGAGGACATACAATTTACTTTTTTTTCTTTTCAAAATCACACGGAGGAAGAAATAGAAAAATGAATCCAGAGAAACAAAAAAACCCGAGAGGCATGTTACTTGCAAACCAGGGTATGATAAATTTCTAGTCGAATAGAGCAGTTGGGAATCAATCAATGGCGAAACCCTAGAGAGCTTAGTGGCGTTGTTCAGAAAGTTGGAAGGACCATCCAAAGATTTCATTCTGCATTATCCCCGGTGTCAAAAGCAGGGATGTCCTAGGAGAAAGAGCAAGTCCTGGGCACAGCCAGATAATTAAAGGTATGAAAAGCTAAGTCATTTACCTGTCAGTATAGGAGCATTCTCGTGTAGTTTTAGTAGGTGCTGTGGGGGGAAAGGAGCAGGGCTTTAGGTAGCTTGTGGCAATCCTGAGGGATAGTGGACCTCCAGTACCTGGAGGATGGGATACTTGGCCGCCATTAAAGAAAAGCCTGGCTGGTTACATGGTTCCTTTCTCTCCCTTGGACTCTTTCTTCTAGACTCTAGACCTCTAAATGTGGTCGTAATTTAGGTTCATTGCAAATAGAGATTCTCACGTGAGCTGAGTAAATAGAACCTAGCTATCAGAGTGTAATTCTGATTTAGGTCTTCATCTACAGATATGAATGGACAACCTAGAAGAATCATGCTTTTGAGGGAAACCAGCAGCCTGAAAGAAAGGCACCAAATCCAACTGATTGAATAATGAGAGAGCAGAGGAGACAGTTTAATGTAGAATACAGAAGTAACTTTAAATCTTCAGAGACATTTTGTAAAATACTGTATCCACTAAAAGAGAAAAGATTACTGTGAAAAAGTTTATTTTGATATTAAAATATAACCTTTTAGATAAAATTCAATAGATAGAATGAAAATCAAATTAGCTAGCCTAGAAGAAAGAGTTTAGGGGTTCTGAGAATGTAGTAAAAAGAAAACACCAGAGTAAAATTAAGGGAACATGGAGGCTAGATTTAGGAGTCCTTGCATCCTATAGTAGAAATTCTAATATGAATGAACAGAAAACGGAAGAAAGTATAGAAACAACAGAAGAAAATTCCTTGAGTTCAAGAAAAACTCAAGTCATTTTTTTTTTCAAGTAATCTTTATGCCAAACATGGAGCTTGAACTCATAATCCTCATATCAAGACTTGCCTGCTCTTGTGACTGAGCCAGCTAGATGCCCCTTAAGAAGGGCTGAAGTCTTTTGATTGGAAGGGCCTGTTGGGTTCTAGATATAAGACACCAGAGCTTGTTAGAGAGGTAGCAGTGAAAATAGAGGACTTGATGAATTTAAGAGTGACTAGCACAGAGACAAATTTAATTTAAGGGCTGAATTGGTAAGAGAAGTGAAATAGAATTCCAAACTTGAAAATGAGGTATCTGGGGACACCTGAGTGGCTCAGTTGGTTAAGTGTCCATCTCTTTTTTTTTTTTTTTTTT
>NW_024081805.1:0-114503 GCF_003009895.1 Hyaena hyaena | reverse complement strand
AAAAAAAAAAAAAAAACTTTAAAAAAAAAAAAAAGATCGAGTCCCGTGTCTGGCTTTGCGCTGACAGGAGCCTGCTTGGGATTCTCTCTCCCACTTCCTCTGCTCCTCCCCCACTCACACAAGTGAACTTTCTCAAAATAAATAAACATTAAAAAAAAAAAAAGAAAATTAGGTTTGTGAAGAAATGGGCAACATTGAACAATATGAGGACAAAATGAGAAATTTAACTTAAGAGGGAAGATTTAAATATAAATTTTCACCAGTTACACTTTCACTCTAAGAAAAATTCTGTTCGGGGCACCTGGCTGGCTCAGTTGGTAAAGCATGTGACTTTTGATCTCAGGGTCAGGAGTTCGAGCCCCACTGTGGGTAGAGTTTACTTTTAAAAAAAAAAAAAAAAAAGGAAAGAAAAAAACTTTTAGAGACAGATCTGGCTTTTGCCTTTCTTGCAGCTTGAGCAGTTCCATCTACAGTATGTAGTACAGTTGGTCCTCTGAGTTTGACTTAGGGAGAGGAACTAGAGTTGTGTCCTAAAATTAAAAGCCAGTGAGTTTTTGGGAGACCGAAAGCAGAAAAGTTCTTATTGTGTGCATATTAGCTGCAATGAGCAAAGTGAGTATGTAAGCACCCTGTTAACTTGGCCAAGAGGGAGATCATCAAAGTGTCTAGACATCAAGAGATCCAAAAGGGAAATGTCTTATATTCATTATCCCTAATTTAAGATTGATAAATACCCTTGCTCTACCTATTAACTTGGTATGGTATTTTTATTAACTGAGAAGAGAATATTTTACTGAGCTTGTGGTAAGAGTGGGGTCCCAGAAGTATTTTGAGGACGTTTGATAAATCAGACAAAATGCTAGTATGTCTCCAAATTGTTAGTCTTGGTTCTCCGAACTGTTCTGCTTATTTGTCTCCAAATTCAAGTGATCTCTGGGCTTGGTTCTTGCAGCAAAGGCAGGAATAATTTTAGTCACATTATTAGTGCATGTTCCCTACTCTTAGACTTTATCACAGAAATGAGAACTCTTCTGAATAGGTTCTGTTCTAAGAACATTGCTTTCATTCTGGTTGTCAGAGTTACTTCTAACCCATACGGGTTACAGAGTTGTAGGACAGTCATCTCTGCTTGGAAGTAAAAACATGTTTTTTCCTCATTTGAGTTTTTATAATGACAAAATAGAAGGAAAAATAAGCAGTCAAAACTGTTTTAACAATTACTGCTCACCTAAGTCAAAATAAGGTGAGTGGATTACCCTCCATTTGGGCTAGAATACCTGTTAGAAAGTCAATGGAGGGGCGCCTGGGTGGCTCAGTTGGTTGATCACCTGGCTCTTGATTTTGGCTCTGGTCATGATCTCATGGTTTGTGGGTTTGAACTTCACATCAGGCTCCCTTCTGACAATGTGTGGAGTTTGCCTGAGGTTCTCTCCTCCTCTCTCTGCCCCTCCCCAGCTCTTTTGAGTGTGGGGGCATGTGCTCACTCACTCGCTCTTTCTCTCTCTCTCAACATAAACTTAAAAAAAAAAAAAAAGAAATGGATATGATGTAAAATGATGGGACTGATAGCACCTAAGTCTGTTGCGGTAGCTCGGGTTAGTATTTTAGAGCACCTTGCATATTGGGGAAGTGCTGGTGCTTTCTGAGCAAGTGAATGCCCTGAAACAAAGCAGGGCTTTGGGAAATCGGAAGCTGAGAGTGAGTGGTGACAGTGGTAATAAAAAGACCAGGACAGATTCTTGAGAGGTTGTGGAGAAGAAATGAAGAAGTTCTGACAACCTGACTGAATTTAAGCAGGGAGGAAGGAAAAGGCCCTAGTGGTCATGTCAGGGGAAAGCAGGGTTGTGTCCTGATGAAAATACTCCACAGACGGTCTGGTGGGGTGTTACGTGCTGCCCCGAGTATGTGGACTTGGGGACTCTCCTTTGCGTAAATGGTAGGTAGTTGAAACCGTGGCCTAAAAGCAGAAGAGAAGAGGCCTGGGCTAGGGTGCAGTAAGGAGCCGGGAGGCAGAATGGCCCGCGGTCGGAAAGGTGGGAAGAAACCCGAGGAAGGAGAGAACTTGAGAATCAGGGGGGATCGATGATCTGTCAGACTCTTAGGAGAAAAGCCCGGGAGGATGAATGCCCAGCACGGGAGTTAGTGTGCAGCTGGAGAGTCCTTAGAGCTGATGGGACTGGGTTTACTAGGGAAATTGGTGAGACGGCCCTTAATACCGTAACGAATTCTATTTATTGCATTGGTGTCTTAATTGGCTTAATTTCGGGTAGTAGTATAGCATTATGTTTAGAAGATGAATTTACAGTTTATCATTTTGTAATTACATTATTGAAGTGGAGAGAAGAGAAAGCGTTATGGCTGGAGGTGATTTTAATGGGGAGAGAGCAGTTGGCAACTTTTTCAGAACATGTACAGTTTCCATTTTTCAGAGATGAAAATTGTTTTGTTTTAAAAGAAATTTTTTTAATGTTTGTTTATTTTTGAGAGAAGCAGAAACTGAGTGGGGGAGGAGCAGAGAGAAAGGGAGACACAGAATCCAAAGCAGGCTCTGGGCTCTGAGCTGCTGTCAGCACAGATCCAGACGCAGGAACCGAACCCACAAACTGTGAGATTGAGACCTGAGCCGAAGTCGGATGCTTGACCGACTGAGCCACCCAGGCGCCCCTGTTGTTCTTTTTAATTTGAAGCATTTTGAATAAATACCATGAAACATGTCCTTCCTTGAAAATGAATAGAAAATGTCTTAGAGTTGATATGTTGAAAATTAGATTACTACATTAATGTTATTTGAGTTTCTCATGGGTATATAAATAAGAAATATTTATATGTAAGTTTAGCATATTAAGATTAGATCTATATAAGTAAATAGTTATTTATGGCAAACAAGTAAAATCAGAAAAAAACAGTAAAGGTGCTGTGGAAATTCAGAGGAGGGAAAGATTATTTTCAGCTTTTTCTTTTTTTGTGGGGAAAGGATTTTGGGGGAAAGGTCCACGCAGAGATGACAGGGGAAAGGTGTTCCAGGTAGGAGAAGCCCTGAGCTCAGTGTAGAGTTGGGATCTTATGGGGACATTGGACATTTTTGTTTGTCTTAAGTGTGTGTTTGTGTGTGTGTGCATGCGTGCAGTTTGGGGGGGAGGTACTTACAGGGAAGGTAGGGGACAGAATGAGGGAAAGTTTGTTTGGGTATGGAATTTAGAAGATGGCAAGAGTGTGAACTTTATTTGGAAGCAGCAGGGAGCCATTAAACATTTTTGAACCAAGGAATGATGTCATCTAGCTGATGATTTGGAAAAATGACTCTTGGAGTGCCTGGCTGGCTCTGTCAGAAGAGCACGTGACTTGATCTTGGGGGTTGTGAGTTTGAGCCTCACATTGGGTGTAGAGATTACTAAAATAAATACACTTTAGAAAAAAAAGGACTCTTGTTTCTTTTATTTGAAATTTTACTAAGCATTCAACACTTGCATCATCAGTGAAAAATGATACTACACTTGATCTTAGCCAAAAGGCCGAGAAGTGATCATCAGTGAAAAATGATAAAGGTGAAAGAAAGATGTCTAATAGTGCCATTTAGGCTGATTAGAAAGACAAAGTAGAGAGATAAGGAAATCAGTGGGGGAGGAGGTTTCTGTAATACTTACAACATAAGTAAACCACAATCCCTGATTAGTGATCAGCGTTAGATATCATTTAATGGTTAAGTTTTTTGTTGTAAGTTGGGGCTTAAGTAGAGAAGGGAGCATTAAGATCACTGGAATGTTTTACAAAAACCTAAGGCAGACAAGGTCCTATAGCTGGACTTCAGAAAAGTCTAGAACCGGGAGCCAAAAAGCTATTGGCAAACCTCCCCTCCCTGGTTCTTCTACTTAGCTTCTCAGGGCATTCACTGGATTCTTTTTATTTTTTTATTTGTAAACCTGATCTCACTAGTCTAAGCTGTAGTTGGAAACTGGCCTTCCTCAAGTTCCTGTGTTAGAGCCAAGGGTGGTGGTGGTGATGGGGAGAAGACTGCCTGACCCTTGCTCCTGGTTTCAGGTTCTCAGGGATAGGACTTTGATTTTATTGTGCTCTAAGATGAACTTCTCTTTTACCACTTTGTAGCTAGTGCCAGTCAACTCTGGCCAGAAGAGTATAAATACACTAGCAATTTACTTACCTAGATTGGATGGTCAGTTGAGAGAGTTCGATGTAAAGGGCGACTGGGTGGCTCAGTTGGTTAAGCGACCCGATTCCTGATTTTTGCTCAGGTCATAATCTCTCTTGATCGTGAGATCAAGCCCCAAGTGGGGCTATGTGCTGATAGAGTGGAGCTGCTTGGGATTCTTTCTCTCCCTCTCTCTCTGTCTCGCAAAATAAATAAACTATAAAAAAGAGAGAGAGAGAGAGAGGTCAGTGTAAGTTAGGCAGAATTCCCAAAGGCTGTTTATTACTACAGTTACACATTTTGGATTTTTACGGTGGTTTAATGTACTGGTTGAAAGATAGACTACATTAAATTTAGAGAAGCAGTAGAAAAACCGTGCAGAAATTTCCCCCCAGTAAGCTGTAGAGTGTGTTTCAGTTGAACTTTAATAAACCTCTTTACCCTTGTGAGAATATGGGGCATATATACAGAGTGAGAGGAGACGAGAGTGCTGGAGTGCTAGAAGTGTTCCAGATCATGGTCTGGGTAGTGTAGTGAGTATACGGGTTTATGCATGTGTCAGAATTCATCAGGATTTATATACTTGATGTTTGTAAGCAGCATCTCAGTTAAAACACTAGGCCTGGCTGACTTGTTCATCTGCCTTGCCTTGTCCTCTACGGACGGCAGTTAAGTTAGTTCCCTTTTGTTTTAGAGAGAGACATTTTTGATAGATGTTCATCTCACATAATTTTGAGAGTTTCAGAAATATAAATATGGTGAAATTTTTAATACATATACCAAAAAGGTCATGCTTGGTTTCATTTTTTCTGCTTTAGGAGCTGTGACTGATGAGAATCAAAGGCCATGGATGAAGATGGACTTGAATTACAACCGCAAGAGCCAAACTCATTTTTTGACGCGACAGGTATAACTTGGATTGTTCACTTCCCAGCTCCCACATTCGGAGTTGGTTATCAAGTGGACGGATTGCTAGACTGTCACATTGATACTCACACTTAGGTACCTTTTTGTCTGGTCAAGCCTCCACGTGTTAAAGTCAACACATTCTTATTCCCCTCGTTAAAAACGTGGTTCCCTCACGACCAACAGTCCTATTGTCGGCAGCCGTCTCAAAATGTCACTGTCCTCTTCACTTAATCTCTTGCCCATTTCCAGCACTGAGTCTGTTATTTCTCCCTTGCTCACATCTTTTCCTTCTACTTTCTACCACGTAGACAGGCTCTGTCATCTCATTCTTCGTCTGCAGTAACTTTTATTTTCCTTCCCCTTAGTCTCTTTTGTCTAGCCCACCAATTAGAGTACTCATCCTAGGAGAACAGATGGATTGTGTCATTTCTCCGTTTTCTGCTCATTACCCAGTAGGTAACGAATAAACCTGAGACCCTGCACATTCTGACCTTGTCCTATTTTTATAACTCTGTCTCTCACAAGGGGACAAAAAGAGACCTTTGCTTCAGGAAGAGGGAGTCTTACCTCACTCTCCAAACTATAAGGAATAATAAATTCATGAAGTTCTAATAATACAAAAAATGTATTCATAATTTCAGATCACCCATGACTCCAACTATATAACGTTGTAAAGTGATTTTGCTAGGTTTTATAATGTAAAATGGTTTTATATCACACTGGCTAGCTACCCTTATAAATAAAACGTTGACTGATTTTCCATTGGACTTGAAATCATATTGCAGTATGTTAAAGAAATAGTGATTAACATATTCAGGAAATTAAATATTAATGATTTTAAATTGTAACTTTTCTTTAGTCTCTAAATCCAGCAGGGGTAGATGTATTTCTCTTTATAACTTGGGATAATTTTTTAGTTCACATTTGGTAACATCACTTTGATGATGATTCGATGCAAAGCTAGAATTCTTCATTAGAACATGAAATATAATTAATGTGCTTGAAAGAGAGACTAAGCTCTTTGGAGAAAAATGTACACTCTTTATTAGCTTAATCTTGCCACAAACAAGCCTGGATCATGGGCCAAGTGGTGGATTGAAGGGCTGTTCCATTTTCACCCTGATTATTAACACTTAGGGTGGTTTATCTTTGAGCAAGTCACTTAATCTATCAGGGCCTCCGTTTTCATGTCCTAATAATAATGAAACCTCTCATTACAGTTTTTCAGAACACTTCCCATGCATTCCCATTTGATCATCACAACAGTCCTGTGAGGTATGCATGGCAGATACTACTGTCCTCATTTTATTGATGAGGAAACCGAAACTCAGAGGTTAAATGACTTGCCCAAGGTCACAAAACAATTAAGTGTCCCAACTCTTCTCTGATTTAGATTTTGTATCCAGTCTTCTTGCCACTGAATGCTTTCATCTTCGTGTCTGCAAAATGGAGGTTAGAGTGATCTGTTGCTGATGCCAGTATTGAAAATATGGAAAACAGAGGAGTATAAAGCATTTTGTAGAAGTCGTATAGAAATTAAAGCGGACATATTTGTTTTATTATTTCTAGATGTAATTAAAATGGATACTAACTAGCTCTAAGATTTCTTACATTTTTAATGATATTTTTGACCCTAGTCGGTCATTTGTGTTTGTTGAACAAAGCCATGTGTGTTTGAGGGCCTGGCCAGTGACACACAGTCAGAGAGTTAGGCAGCTGCGTCGACTCGGCCTGGTCTGCGTCCCATCCAGAAGCACTAGTTGACAGAATAGTGTTTTAGGTAAGACTTTCATAAAACTTTGCTTCACCCTACACTAGGACCCAGGATACTAGATTTGTTTTCTTTTTTTTTTTTAATTTTTTTTTAACGTTTTTATTTATTTCTAGGAGAGAGAGAGAGACAGCATGAGCAGGGGAGGGTCAGAGAGAGAGGGAGTCACAGACTGAAACAGGCTCAGGCTCTGAGCTGGCAGTCAGCACAGAGCCCGACGCGGGGCTCGAACCCACGAACCGCGAGATCATGACCTAAGCGAAAGTTGGACGCTTAACCAACTAAGCCACCCAGGCGCCCCTAGATTTGTTTTCTTTTATCTTATGTTAGTTTTTGGCAAGGATATCTGTTTTCAGTTCCCATTTGTGGCATTCATTCAGAGTTATATTTATGGAGCACCATAATCTGTGCAAACGGTGTGATCTTGGTGAAGTCATTTAACCTCACTGGGCTTCAGTTGATTCAACACTCTGTCTTTATTCCTTAACTGCAGAGTAGGGTTTCTTATATTCTGAGGAGCTGCCTGGGGGACTAGGGTATGGGGGGACAGGAAGAGGCTGGATAGAGCCCGAATACCCTGGTGAAGTGGGGGCAGGCTCCACTCCAACTAACCTTGGCCTCCACCACTCCAGCGCACCTGCACTTGTATACGTCTCATCTGTCCACAGAGGTTCCTTCACCAGTTGTCTTTTCTCCTTAACTGTGGCCTTCTGGCCTTCTTTTCATTTATGCCCTGACCCTTTTATATCCTAGATTCAGAGGATAATTTCTGAATTTCCATAGTCCTAAATAGAGAATATTGGTGAGATATTATTCCAGAACAGAGGGAGAGAAAGGGGAAAAAGTGGATAAAAAAGTATTTTGGAGAGAGGAAAGAAGAAAAAATATTTGAGGAGAAAGAAATGGAGCAAGAAGGAAAAAAGAATGAAAAACACATATAATGAAGGAAAATGATGTTATTTGCCAACCCAAGTTACATCACCTATTTTTATAATCATCCCTTAATGACCTATGTATATCAGTTTAACTTTAGTGAGCCTAGAATTTTACTTTTCATGAAAATTTATGTGTATATGTGCCTGGCTCAGTTGCTTAATTTTTCTGTATTTCCTTATCTATCACTTGATTTGGGATGAGAATAAAAGTTCATGTATTAAGAATTTCTATTCTGATATGATTTAAAAATAGATTACTCTTCTTTAATCTACCTTAATGTTTGAGAAAAATGAGAAGCTAGTCTGTTTTACTGCTAGAAATGAAATAACATCTACATTTTTTGAAGTAGACATGCACATATCTACCTGAAATTTGTGGTTTTAATCTTTTTTTTTTTTTTTTTTAAGGAGCTGATGCCACACACATGGATGGTGATCAAATTGTTGTGGAAGTACAAGAGACTGTTTTTGTTTCAGATGTTGTGGATTCAGACATAACTGTGCATAACTTTGTTCCTGATGACCCAGACTCCGTTGTAATCCAAGATGTTATTGAGGATGTTGTGATAGAAGATGTTCACTGCCCCGATATCATGGAAGAAGCAGATGTATCTGAAACGGTCATCATTCCTGAGCAAGTGCTGGACTCAGATGTAACCGAAGAAGTTTCTTTAGCACATTGCACGGTCCCAGATGATGTTTTGGCTTCCGACATTACTTCCGCCTCAATGTCTATGCCAGAACACGTCTTAACAAGTGAATCCCTACACGTGTCTGATGTTGGACATGTTGAACATGTCGTTCATGATAGTGTAGTAGAAGCAGAAATTGTCACCGATCCTCTGACAACGGATGTCGTTTCAGAAGAAGTACTGGTAGCAGATTGTGCCTCTGAAGCAGTCATAGATGCCAATGGGATCCCTGTGGATCAGCAAGATGATGACAAAAGCAACTGTGAGGACTACCTTATGATTTCCTGTAAGTCTTGGGGTACAGTGATTGTCAAAGGTATTTTGAAGGCTGTCTTTCCTAACTTACATCAGGGGTGAAATTTTCTTGACTTCTATAAAATTGAAGTAAATCTTATAGACCTACCTGCATTGTTGTTTCATTTTGGAGCCTGTAAGATAACTCAAAATTAAGAGAAGTGAAATGATACAGAGTAAAGAGTCATTTCTCTGTAAGGACACAATAGAAAGGTGAGATTTCTTCAGTCTAAAAAGAAAAGGACGGAAAGGAGTAGAACTGAACTTTCTGAAATCATGAAGGATGTGATTAGGCTGTTATGAGCCTTTATTCGAATTAGGAATCCTCTTGACACTTTTTAAAAGGAGTTCAGCTTGGGAAAACATGTATAACCAAACTGCTTACGTTCTTGTATATGGATGGATAGTACTACTTATGTACTTATTCTACTTACCTGTAAAATGCCACTTATGTAACAGATAGCATGGAAAAGAGCTCTGGCATAGTATTGAAACATGATTTCAAGTATGATGGACTCATGGTAAGTTATCCAAGAAAAGTAAAGTATTTTGGAACACACTTAGACATTTTTAACCTAACTTCTGGAAGGATAGCTATATCTTACAACATATATTTTGGTGCCATTTTCAGACAGAAAATCCTGAGTTGGATAAACCACAGTTCTGACTCAGTACGGGGATTCTCATGCCTTTAGGAACTAAACTTCAAACAAATAAACGCTCACGGACTATTTGCTTATATCAAGTCACAACAGTATTTGCTTTGCTTGATTACCTTTTACAATACAGGAGCTTAATATAAGCATATATTGGAGTCCACCAGCATTTTAGGAAATACCTTTTAAAAGTTCCAGATTTTGGAAATCTGAATTTTTTGTGTGAAGAGGAAGAAAATGCCTTCATTCAACCGTTATGCATCGAGGCCCCTACTGTATGTTAGACATGATTGTAAGTAGTGCGGATAGGGATAGGTGAACGGACTGAAGAGGCAGGAGTGTAGCTTTTGATGTTTGGATGGTGAAAGTGTGTTGAGCATGTATTTATAGGCTTACGGGTGCAGGACACAACCTGTTGGACAGAGAGACTCAAGACAAGGGAAGGGGCTACCACATGGAGCAGTTCCAGAGAAGGGGAAGGGAATGAGGTCCAGAGCAGCAGTGGAGGGCTGTTTGAGGCCCCTTCTCTGAAACAGAGGCAGTAAAAGGAGCTTTAGAATGTTGGGATCAGAGCGCCTGATCTGTTGGTAGAGGTCAGTTGGTAGAGCTTGCTCCTCTTGATCTCGGGATTGTGAGTTCAAGCCCCATGTTGGGTGTAGAGATTACTTAAAAATAAAATCTTTAAAAATAAATAACATGTTTTTAAAAAAAAGAATGTTGGGAGCTATTTGCTTTGTGTAGCAAATTTACCTGCTGATACAGAAGGGCCTGCAGAGGTTGGGTGGAAAGCTGAAGAATAGAGACGGAAGGGTTGAAAAGCCTTAATCTTACAGGGAGGGACCAGGACAGGAAGCTTAAGAACTCAAAGGATAGATTGCCTCGCTGCCTTGAAGGGCCGCCTGAGATTGGGAGTCTGAAGTTTGTATGTAAGATAATCATTTAGGATGAAAATGTCATTTAAAAAAATTTTTTTTATAGTTTATTTTTGAGACAGAGAGAGACAGAACATGAGTGGGGGAGGGGCAGAGAGCGAGGGAGACCCAGAATCTGAAACAGGCTCCAGGCTCTGAGCTAGCTGTCAGCACACAGCCCGACGCGGGTCTCAAACCCACGAACCACGAGATCATGACCTGAGCCGAAGTCGGACGCTTCACCGACTGAGCCACCCAGGCGACCCGAAAATGTCATTTTTAAATACCACTGCCAGATTTCTTTTGCAAGACCAGGCAACCCGGAGGCAAGGCTGGAGAAAGTAAGGAGTTGGGTTCATTGTACTTGCTGAGGGGAAGAGGTACTTGTGAAAGACTGAGGAGAAAGCCCTCTTGGTTCTCCCTGACTTCTCTTTTTGCTTAAACCTGTTTACTCAGGAGTGAAATGCGTAGTGTTGGTATGACCTTGAGCTGCATACTGTCTCTTGTCTTTATTACTCTTTTAGGAAATTCATCGCTCCAAGAATGTCATAAAACAAAACAAAACAACAAAACAGGTTGCTTTAGTAATGATTGACATAGTATACTAGATTCTTAGATTGTATTATGGAGTCCAAACTTGTAAAATTTTCATTAAAAACCTTACAGTTCTCTTTCTTTTAGGCCCTGGGTTTCTTAAGGATGGACGCAAACTGTTCTTGTTGTGTATTTTTGTATATTTTATGTATGTATATAAGTATGTATTTTAACAATACAGTGCTAATTTATTGCTTTCCTTTTAAAATAGAATGTCATATCCAAGCTCAAAGAATACAAAGAACACACACACACGTTACCTAATGCCCTTATTTTACTATAATGAAATGGTTTGATTGCTTTTAAATTGGATTTAGGGATGATGACTTTGTTTGTTTGGTCATATCTTTTGTCTTCTCTATCATGCAGGCACTTCTTGACTCATTTTTCCTCCCTTCCACACCATCGTCCCTTTTTTTCCCTTCTAAGTATGGTTATGTTAAAAAATTTAATTTACTCTTGGCTTTGGAATCAAACCAATTGGATGCTTTAGAATTAATCAGCATTTCTGTTGTTTCTGCTTTCTAGTGCTGCATTTCCACTTAAAACCTAAATTGATTTCAGAAGTTTAGGATTGACAAGGGCTTTGTGGTAAGCGTGTAGAGGAACTATGGTCTGATTTTCTCCATGATAGAGAATGCACAGATGCTATATTAGCAGTCCACTTTAATGCTTTTCATGACATGGTAGATGGTAGTATCTAGGTATTTATTCATCACTTTATGGGTCACAGAACATGAACTGATAACTAAATGCTTTTCAAAAATTTCAGGAAGTCATTGGATCTAAGAACCTAATAAACAGCTTTATAAAGTCTTTAGTTTCCATCATGGCAGATTTCTTTGCTCTGAAGGCCTCATTTAAAATGATGATGGGGGCACCTGGGTAGCTCAGTCGCTTAAGTGCCCAACTCTTGATTTCGGCTAAAGTCATGAACTCACTGTTCGTGGAATTGAGCCCTGCGTCAGGCTCCACAATGACACTGTGGGGCCTGCTTGGGATTCTCACTCTCCCTCTCTCTCTGCCCCTCCCCTGCTTGCGTGCTAGCTCCCTCTCTCTCAAAATAAGTAAACTTAAAAAAATAAATGATGATGAAGTAGCATTCCTCATTATGTATATTGTCATGATAGCGTATATAGACACAAATGTTCTTTGTCACAGTAGAGCTGCCTCTGAGGTCAGGATGACCTCTTTATCTCACCTTTGCAGTCTAGATGTTAGTTAAGATGGCTTTTAAATTTGATGATCTGTTTCTTGAGGACAGGAACTCTCCACTGCATCTTGGCCGTTTATGTATCTTCTTCATTGAACCCTACACAGATATGCATGAAACAAATATTTGTTGAATATATAAAGACTATTGCTGAAGGTCTGTAGGCATCATGTCATATCTAAGGTGTTAATAATTACGTTTCTTCCCTAGTGGTTCTTACTTGGCTCTGGTTAGGCTAGGTATGGGGGTACTGAGTTTTCTGGGTCTCTGAGAGATGGAATGTTGAGTCACCCACTTGTTAACCAAGTTGTTTTTTTAGTTCTCCCCTAATCCGAGACAGCTGCCAGACATCCTTGATTTCTTTGCAATGGTCTTCAGCCTCCCAGAGTTTCACTTTGCAGCTGCATGGTCAAGATGCTGTTTTGTAAAACATCAGTTTGTACAATAGGGAAAGTTGGAGAAGATCTGGTGATGATGACTCAGACACTGCCTTACAACAGCTGCAGGAAGCAAAATATTCTCTGGGTGCCTCTTATGCCTCTTACATTGACTTGATCAACAAGAGGTCATTCTTTAGATTTTGTTGACCTATCCCATGTCTTTTAATTAGAACATTTAGGTAGAAGATGACCAGGAGCTAGGTATTCCGTTCTCATCCTAGAGTCCGCGTACGTGGTAAAATACACTGCGGTTAGAGCTTTAACACACATAACATCATGTGACACATGCCATACAGTTTGCCCATTTAAAGTGCAATTCAGTGGTTTTTAGTGTATTCACTAACTTGTGCAACCATCATTAGATTTTATAAAATTTTTGTTACCCCAAGGAGAAACTCCATACACTTGAGCTATCACTCCCATCAACCCTGTCTGTCTCTACCAGATCTAAGAAGCCCCTAATCTACTTTCTGCCTGGATAACTTTGCCTGTTACAGATATTTTATTTAAATGGAATCCTATAATCTATCGTCTTTGTGACTGGTTTCTTTCACTTAGCATGTTTTCATCGTTCATGTTGTAGCACGTGTCGGTGCTTCATTCCTTCTTATAACTGAAGAATATTCCATTGTCTGGGTGTACATTTAGTCCATTTGTAAGTTGTTTCTACTTTTTTGGCTGTTATATCTGTAATATTAGCATTTGCATGCAAACTTTTGCAGACATATGTTTTCATTTCTCTTGGGAATATATATATTTATGTATATGTATATATAGGAGTGGAATTGCTGGATCATATGGTAATTGTTATGTTTAGCCTTTTAGCAAACTGCCAGATTTTGGCTGCAGTATTTTACATTTCCACCAGCAGTGTGCGAGGGTTCCAGTGTCTCCACACCCTTTGTAGCACTTGTTAATGCTATCTTTTTATTTATTTATTTTTAATCATAGCCATCCTTGTGGATGTGAAGCAATATCCTGTTGTAGGTTTAATTTACATTTCCCTGATGGCTAATGATGTCGAGCAGTTTTTCATGGTCTTGCTAGCCATTTGTACATATTCTTTGGAGAGATGTCTACCTTGCCCATTTAAAAAAAATTTTTTTTTTAAATGTTTGTTTATTTTTGAGAGAGAGACAGAGCATGAGCCGGGGAGGGGCAGAGAGAGATGGAGACACAGAATCCAAAGCAGGCTCCATCCAGGCTCCAGGCTCCGAGCTGTCAGCACAGAGCCCGATGGAGAGCTCGAACCCATGAACCGTGAGATCATGACCTGAGCTGAAATCAGATGCTTAACTGAGCCACCCAGGCCACCTGATGCCTTGCCCATTTTTAAATTGAGTTGCCTTTTTACTAAAGAGTTGAAAGAATTCTTTATATGTTCTATATACAAATCCCTTTTAAGAGATATGATTTACAAATGTTTTCTCCTGTTCTGCCAGTAGTCTCCACTTTTTTGATAGTGTTCTTTGATGCACAGAAGTCTTAAATTTTGATGAAGTCCAGGTTATATATTTTTTTGTTGCTTATGCTTTTCGTGTCATATTTAAGAAACTGTTGCCTAATCCAAGGTTATGAAGATTTACACCTGTCTCCTTTTAAGAAAGTTTTATAGCTTTGGTTCTTCTATTTAGGCTTTTGGTCCATTTTGAGTTTATTTTTGTTGATATTGTGAGGTAGATAAGGAGCTCACTTCATTCTTTGGCACGTGGGTATTCACTTGTCCCAGCACCATTTGCTGTAAAGACTGTTCTTACTTACCCCATGGAATGTTTTCGGCCCTCTTACTGAAAAATAAGTGACTGTAAATGTGAGGGGTTTATTTTTTGGACTCTTAACTCTGTCTCATTGATCTGTATGTTTACCCTTATGCTAGTTCCATGTTGTCAGAGTGTGTCATGAATTTGCAAAATTTACTACCCTAAATATTAAAGTCTAAATTTTAAAGTTCAGGCAAAAATGCTTAATTTGGTCTTAAAAGGTATAACAAATTTAATAAATGATGGCAACGTAATATGTTCCTACAGAAAACGAGGGTGCTTGAGTATGCGGTCTCTTATAGCAACTTCAAAGAAAACAACTAACACACTGGGAACTTGGGCTCCTTCCTGCCAAAAACTGGGCGATTGGCCAGAGGGTTTCTTTTCTAACGTAAACCTATATGATGCGTCTTTTTTAATACACATTCTAATAAAATATGTGCTTCTGGTTATTTTAAGCAGTTTTAAAATAGATAACATAAGAAAAACATAGCAAATAATTTAAACTTAGAACCCTTTAAACTAGTTTGGTTACATGAAAGTTACATCATCATTTTTAACCTGTTGATTATAAAATTGGAAATTTTACTTCGTGCAGACCATAACTTTAATAAAAGCATTTTATGACAGTGTGGAGTAGTAATATAGCTGTGTTCTCTCCATTTTAGTTGTTTTTATATTCTCAAGGCTAAAGATGTTTTTTCACTAAGATAAAGTTGTATTTAAAATACTATTTTCTACAGTATGCAAGTGCTTGTATAAAAGCTGAATGTTAATACGTCATTAGATTGGTTAGTTCTTAACTAATGCTTATTAAACTCTTTTGGTCTGGTGGCATATATGTAATTAAGTCCATGTGAGTTAGTAGTGCATGGAAGAACTCAGGTGCTAATGTGTGCAAAATGCTTTCAGGCTCATCAGACCTATTTTCTAAGAACCCTGGAGTCAATTCGAATTTCCATCAGAAGATGGAATTAAGTTCGTTTGATGAGGTTTGTTGTTAACAAAGCTCACTTTTCAGGGGGAAATGTTTATGACTATTTGTGGTTTGTTTGTTATGAAGTCAATATGGATAACTTAAAAAATTTTTTTTGACTTAAGCTTTTTTAGTTCAAGAGATACTATTTAGTTGGGGATTTGTTAATAAGTTGGTAACAATAAAAATAGGTAATAGTAAACTTTCAGTAAACCGTATCTGTGTGTCAGAACTTAGTATATATTATTTTCTTTACACAGCCTTAAATATTGGTGTTACCATTGTTTTTTACAGATTGGATAGTAGGATCCGTTTAAGTAACTTGACTAAAGTCACACATCCAGTCAGCATTAGGTTGAGGATTTGAAATCAAGTGTGTTTTATTCCAAAGAGTCTCCCTTTCACCCTCATATTGTCCTCCTTCTTCGTGTGTGTGTGTGTGTGTGTGTGTGTGTGTGTGTGTGTTTATATACATGTGTGTATAAAACTACTACAGAGCAGTAGGGTTTGGCTTAAATAGTGCTTATTGGTGAATGGAAGAGGCAAACAATTCACTGATTGTTAAAATTTACAATGTTATTGAATACCCAATTCAGCAATAATTGAAGAGGCTCAGACAGGTTCTTAGTTAACTCATGACAGAAAACACCCAGACAGCCTCCAGACCCTCTTCCGTTAGTTTTCTACCTAAAAAAAGTTACTTTTTTTTTCAAATTTATGTTTCATTGAGGAAAAGAAATCATACATAAACTTTTATTTTTACTCTTACCCTTGTTTACTTTCCTTGTGACTTCATTCATTCAGAAATATTATTGACCAGCTGTGATAAGCCGGGAACCTTGGTAGCTGTTAGAGATAAACATTGAAAGTCTCTGGCTGTTTAGAGTCCAGTCCTGGAGGGAAGACAAACAGATCATTATCATTGATTGTGAAAAGATGCACAACTGAATGTACAAAGTATTTTGGAAACACTAATGGAAGAAATTGAGGGGGGGGGTGTTTTGGTAGATGAATGAGAGACATGCTATGAGAGCATTATTTATTTAAAAAAAATTTTTTAAACATTCATTTTTGAGAGACACAGTGCGAGTGGGGGAGGAGGAGAGAGAGAGGGGGACACAGAATCTGTAGCAGGCTCCAGGCTCTGAGCTGTCAACACAGAGCCCTATGGGGAGCTCAAACCTGAACCACGAGATCACGACCTGACCCGACGTTGGATGCTTAACTGACTGAGCCACCCAGGCGCCCCTATGAAAGCATTATTTATAATAATAAACCATAATAATGGTTTATAACCACATTTCTGTGGAAGCTTGGTTGAAGACCTAAGTCAACATATTTCATCTCTAATCCTGTGCATTTTCTTCCCTCCCATCTTGTTTTGAAGCAAATTCCACACATCATTTCATTCATAGGTATTTAAGTATATATATCTGAAAGACCAGGATTTTTTAAACAAACGAAACAATGTCACGATCACATCTTTAAAAAAGTAATTTGAGGTGAACTCAGTTTGAAGGATGAATGCGTGGTTAAAGAGGGAGGAATGGCAGAGAGGAGCGAGAAGGGCTTATTTAGAGGCAAGGAGATATGAAAGATCTTGGCATGTTCAGGGCCTCTTTGGAGTGCAAATAATAACAACTTTGGCAAAGAGAGGCAGAGTCCAAGATAAAGGCCCTTGCATGCACTAAGAAGCCTACTTTACCTTTTGATGTGGGGAGCTGTTAAAAGGTTGTAAGCAGATTCATAACAACATGGTTAGATAGGTAGTTGAGAAAGATCATCCTCATGGCTGTATTGAGAGCAGACAAGGTAAGAGTAAAATCAGAAACAAAAACTGCACCGTGGGAGATTGTAGTCGTTCAGGTAAGAAACAGATGATGATAGTTTGAAATAAGGTTCTATCAGTAGAGTTTGGCAGAAACTGCTTCATGACATATTTAGGAAGTAGAATTTGGATTATTACATCTAGGCTTGAGGAAGAGGGAATGTTCTCTGGTTTCTGGCTTGTGCGGCTGGGCAGATGGCAAAACCATGACCAGAGGTGGAGCGTGTTGGGACACGCTAAAGATCTGTCCACAGTGCTGCTGTGTATTGCTGTCCCTGTGGTGCCCCTGGCCTTCTACTTTAGGTGTCTTGACCAGTTGGTCTGATGTTAGCTCCTAGTTAAGTACAACTTTTGGTCATAGTAGACTTCCAATAAAAAGTGGTTCCGGGAATGAATGAAGAAATAAATCCAAACTTCCATGTTTAATGCACAAAGATTGCACTCTGAAGATTAATGCAATCTGATGGTTTATTGATTCTCAGTGCTGTTAGCACAGGAGACGTGGTAAAATATTTGTTTATTCCTTTGTACTGTGGGCTGATTGTTGAATGCTTATGTATCTTACCATTATTTTTATATATGCAATCTGTCATTTTTGTTTTGTTTCTCAAGCCATTTAGTAAGCCACAGAATAAAGTTCCAGAATTTTAAAAATCCACATCCTCAAGGGAATGTTTCTGAAATGTAAGAAAAGTCTTACCTAAAGAAGACGTATTGAATAAGCTTTAAGCTTGTTTTGGTAAAATCAAAAAAAGATTTCTATTAATCCATGTAAAACTATAGTCTTGACTGTGGGTACTCTGAAGCTTCCTTAGAAATCACCGCTAAAATTAATGAATTAAAGAGTTGTCAGTTTATTGTTCAGTCTCGATGTCAGATTTGTATCAGGAGTAAAGCACTCAAGTAAGGCAAATATATTGTCCTCTCCTCTCCCCACCAAAACTCAGATTGTGTAAAAAGCCTGTATCTTGAAAGCCTTAGAAGCAATTGGAGCTTCAGACCGGCCTCCTGACTCCTATTTATTGTTTATCTGCTCGCAACCTAGACAGAATTGTTCCAATGGTTTGCTCTTTGAACAGATCTGTGGTTACTTTGTGGGATGGTGGGGGTTGGGGAGGGAAGAGAGAGAGGAGGAGAGAGAGAAGAACATGCCTCTCCTTTGAGGGTCTTCATGAAGCTCTTCAGTGTGTGGAACCAGTGTCTGCAGCCTAGAGTTGGCCATCCTTCCATTTGGGCGCCAGCCCTGGGGCTCGCCAGCTGTATGAATTTGAGCAAACTACGGACTTCACTTTGGCCCTGGTTTCTTTATTTGTAAGATGGCAGTCCTACTGCCTGACCTGTGGGCCGATCAGCGATCACATGTACCAGGCACCCAACGTGGAGTCTGCCTGTCAGTAACTGCTGGTCATTGTTGTCCACACACAGTCTCTCCGTTGGTGGCATCAGTCAGGTTGGCAGGACTGACTCAGTACTGGCTTCACTTAAGACCTTTCTGTTGTCTGATCAGGGAATTCCTGGGTAAAAGCAGGCACAGAGTGGGAATGTAATAGTCATTCCTTTCTTTTCCCCCTGAATTTATGGAATTAAGAAATCAGTTCTTGGTTAACTAGCTTTAGTTAGTGCAGTTTGGCAAATATTTTTCAGTAGTTCTATCTCCAGCACCATGCTAGAGATCACTGTGACTTAAGAGAGGCACTTGAATGTTTCTGATCCTTTAATTCCCTTTCTACAGTTTAAGGCTAATTTCATTAAGCCTGTGAACCTCTCCAGGAAAGTTTCAAGAATTAAAAGGAGATCAGATTATAACTAATTATCTGAAATCCTCTATAGGCTATTTAACAAAAATAAGGTGGAATTTTAACCCCAGAAAGGGTTCCTGAGGAGACAAGAAAGGGAGGTCCAAAACTGAACTTCTAAGTGGATTATCATCTACAAGAACATTTGCTTACTCAGCAGAACGCTTCCTGCAAGTTAGTTAGTTCTTTAGGTGTTTATAGGTGTTGCCATTGATCTCATGATAAAAGAGGGACACCACTCATCACAGTGTCTGGGACCTAAGAGTTGCTTAGGACCTCAGGTAGCCTTTGAAGAGGAACTGCCCATCTGTGATATCTTTACTAATTAAGTAGCCACCCGCCCACATAGGCAATCTTAGGACTTGTTGTATAGTATCAAGCCTTTTTATTCTGTAGTTTTTTTCTTTTGATTGGATTTTGGGTTTAGAAGTTTAAAATTGAAGTGATTAAGTAGTAAGACTCTTGGACTTAGAACAGGCTCTTGGTTCAAAGAACCAAATTCTTTCTTCATTCCCCAGCAGTAGACTGTAGGTCTTCTTAAAAGGCCTGATTTCCCTCCTGATGTTAATCCTAACATCACACCTGGGGATCTTGTTAAAACTTCAGAAAAGATTTGTGTATTCAGACTGTCCCTTGAAGTAAGTCATTAAGGAGGTAAAATCGTCTTTACTTTTTTCAGATTAACCTCTTTCAAGATCTACCAGGTAGCTTCTAGTTCTGGAAGGCTAGGGTTCTGTGCCTGCATCTGTGCCTGAATCCATGTCCTCCTTGTGGGTACTGGTCCATAGGTATATAGTTTCAAACTTAATTAGGCTGTCTTTAAGACTCATTCTGTCCTCGTAGCATGGGATTTCCTTCTGAATTGTTTGTGCCTTCTAAGAAATATATACTTAAGTTCGACTTACTTCTCCATCCACTTAGGTTTTTTTTTTTCCCTTTGAGTCATCCTTTTACCAGTGACTCCTGTCTTGAAGCTTTTTATCTTTCAGCTCCTTTCTGAAGTAGTTGCTTTCTAGGCTTGATGTAATACAGACATTGTTCTGAAAAGTTCCTTCTCATTTCCTGAGAATCATCCACTGTTTTCTGGATCCCCATGCCGCCTTCTTTCTTGACTTACTCCCTTATTGTAACAGACCACATATTGAAATAACTTCTTAAGGAGCATAGATTGTATACTAAAAATATTTTTATTCTACCTTATACTTGATTGATCATTTGGTTAGGTACAGAATTCTAGGTTACAAAGAATTTTCCCTGAGAACTTGTGATGCCATGTTTCACTGTCACTTAGCATCCAGTGTTTCAGTTTAGGAGCCTGGTGCCATTTTGACTCTCATTCTTTTGTAGGTGTTTCTTTTTCTTCTGAAAGCTTTAAAGACCTTTTATCCCTACTGGTCTGAAATACCATGCAGTTATGCTTAGCTTGGTGTAGGTCTTTTTCATGCATTATGTTTTCATGCATGGTGAACCCTTTGAATCTAAAGATTCATGTTCTTCAGCTCTCTGAAATAATTTTCTTTAATACATTGCAAGAAGAATCTCTGAAATTTCAAACACAGTAAGCGTATATCCCAACATTTGTCTGAACCTGTGTGTTCCATTATGGTAGTCATTAGCCATATGTGACTAATTAAGTTTAATTAAATGAAAATTAAGTGAAAATTAAATAAAATTAAGCATCCAGTTCCTAAGTTACACCAACAACACATTTCAAGCACATTTCAAGTGCTCAGTAACCACATGTGGCTAGTGCAGATATAGATCTAGAACATCTCCATCATCACAGAAAGTTTTATTGGTTAGCACTGGTCTATATAGGCTCAGTGAAATTGCAAACATGTTCCTTTTTTTAAAAGTCAAAAAAAAAGGCAAAGAAATGATCAGAAGTTCAAAGAATATATTATAAGACAGTAGAGGCAGATAGAAGGTAAACTAGTAATTCAGAAAAAAAAAAGAAAAAGAAAAATATGATCAAGATAAAAGCCACCATAGAAGCAACTATAAGAATAAATATGCCTCGGGGCACCTGGGTGGCCCAGTCGGTTGAGCTGCTGACTTCGGCTCAGATCTCATGGTTCGTAGGTTCGAGCCCCATATCAGGTTCTGTGCTGACAGTTTAGAGCCTGGAGCCTGCTTCGGATTCTGTGTCTCCTTCTCTCTCTGTCCTCCCCTTGCTCATGCTCTGTCTCTCTCTCTCTCTCAAAAATAAATGTTCGAAAAAAATTTTTTGAAAGAATAAATACACCTCCGTAAATAAGCATGGGCATAGGACCCAGTTTTAGGGAATCTCAATAATGAAATGGTTAAGAAAAAAAGGGGACAGAAATGTCTATGAAGAACATGGCTAGACAGGGGAGACAAATAAAGGAGACAAATACAAGTGAAATTCTGAAAGAAGGGAGCAACCAGTGAACTACAAAAATGTTTATGATGGACGAAATTTTCCTAACATAAAGATTAGAACCTTATAGTGAATTTTCCTAAAATAAAGATCAGATCTTTCTTGTTTCAAGAAATTTACAGAATGATAAAACTAGCAAGTCATAATCATAGTGATGTTTAGTGAACTTTAAGGATAAAGAGTTATAAGGACATCCATACAGAAGTACTCAGTGTTTGAAGACAGTGAAACAACTCTACAAAGTTCTGAGGAAATGTAACTTAGGAATTATACCCAGCCAATTTGTTCTTCAAGTAAAGGCCACGGACTGACATTTTCATGTATTCAAGAACTCAGGAGCTGTAGCATCCATTAGCCCTTCTTGACAGCCCTCCCTATTTGGTAATGAATCTAGCAAACTGAAGGATGAATCAGTAGGACTGTAGAATGGAGAAACTGATCAAAGGATTGGTAGTGAGTATTGGCATTCACTTAATATCAAACTAAAATATTTGGGAAGTGGACGGATGTCAGTGTGTTAATTTCTACATCTTTCATAGTAGGATGACAGCAGATACTGGCTTTAAAATTGATTCATGTATTATAAAAGCAAAATATGACTCCAAATGTTTTTGTAATATGTTATCCTTAGAGAAGGTTAAGAACTAGTATAATAACTAAACATTTACATGAAGATCAACATTCATATATTTAAGAAATGAATGTTGTATCTGTACTGTATGTCAGACTGTATTGTAGGCACTTGGGATAGATCAGTGAACAAAACATTCCATGCTTTTCCATCCTGAAGATTATATTCTAGCAGAGGTACATTGACATAAATAAGTGATATAATGTAAGATACCTTCTTGGGAAGAAGAGAAGAGTATAAGGAGGATTTGGGGTTGCAAATGTGGTCAGAGTTTGCTAAGAAGATGACATATGAGCAGAGACTTAATTTGGAGATACCTGATAGACCTCAAACACGTACAAATCTGAGTTTGGGAGATAGGACTAGAGTGGAGATGCAAAATTGGGAGTTGTTGGCATATAGATAAAATTTAAGCTATAAAACAGAATGACATTGCCAAAGGAGTGATTGTAAATAAACCAAGACCAAGTCTGAGCCCTGAGGTTTGCAACATTAAGCGGCTAAGATTCGGAAGCTCCTGCAGAGAGAGGACTGAGGCGGCATGGCCAGGGAGGGAGGAGGAAACCAAAGAGCTTGTGTCCTGGAAGCCAAGTGAGGAAGGTGAAGCAGAGTCAAATGAATACGGAGAACAGGTGACCTTGCTGAACAGTTTTGGTAAAGTCATGGGTCTGACTGAAGTGAGTTTAGAGGACATGGAATGACAAGAATTGGAGAAATGGGATCCAGAGTTTCTGTTTTAAAGGGAGACAAGGAATAGTTTGTTTATATGCTGATGAAAGTGCTCCAGCAGCAGGTGTAGGGGAGAGAGGGGAGAGATGCTAGAGCAATAAAAAAGGGGCAGGCTTTAGCTAGGAATATGGGTGATTTGTCTATGGTAACACGCTGGGTTTAGTTCCAGGGAGGTGGGTAGATACGTTACTGGATCTTCTGATTGTTTCAGTTCTCAGGGAAGTAAGATTAACTGAGAGTGAGGATGGGGAGGGGATATTAGAGATTGGAGAGAGAGAAGACTAGAAAATAGAGAAAGTGGCAGAAAAGTTTCAGTTTTTAGGTTCAGGGTCATGAATTAAAATGAAACCATCAGCGTATGTGCATGCGAGCGTGTGTGCGTGCGTGTGAGTGTGCGTGCGTGTTTCCGGTCAGATTTAGCTGCATGGGTGCTGGTGCAAAGGCATTGTAGTTAAGCTAATTTGTGGTTCTGCCAAGCCAGTATGATGAACGGAAGGGGTAGGGCAAGGGATGCAATAGCAAGTGAATGGGATAGACTGTGGAATTAAATTTGTTTTGTTGTTGAGTTCAAGTAAATTGTAATAATTTTTATTTAAAAATGGCATATTATAAGGGCACCTGGGTGGCTCAGTCACTTCAGCCTTCCACTCTTGATTTCATCTGGGATCATGATCCCAGGGTTGTGAGATCGAGCCCCATGTGGGGTTCTGCATTGAGTGTGGAGCCTTCTTGGGATTCTCTCTCCCTCCCTCCCCCCCGCCCCCGCTCTGTCCCTCTCCTCCACTTGCATGTGCCCTCTCTCTACAAAATCTAAAAAAAAGGCATATTACAGTATCCAATTTTCATTAAATATCTGTTCTCTCTTCCTTTTATTTATAAATATGCATAGGGAAATGTGTAAAAAAATCATCTGTAAGTTGATAATTGTAGGTGGTAGGATTTTTTTTTTTTTTTTTTTTAAAGTAGGCTCCACACCTAGCGTAGAACCCAGCCTTCCTACCCCGAGATGAAAACCTGAGCTGAGATCAAGAATAGGACACTTAACTGACTGATCCATCCAGGTGCCCCACTGGGTGGTGGGATTTGGTCACATTTTTATTTCCTTTTTAAGTTATCTCTAGACCCACTGTGGGGCTTGAACTCAGAAACCCAAGATCAAGAGTCACATGCCCTTCCAAATGAGCCGGCTAGGTGCCCCATTTCCTTTTGTATTTTAAAATACTTTTCTTAAATAGTAAGCTGTAAAATTTCTACAAGAAATTATATATATGTAGCAAAGTACAAGAAGCATAAAGAAATGGTAATTTAAAAATAACGTATTGTCTAAGTTCAGGGCACATAAAGTAGTCTAGGGACTCCTCGGGGAGACGAGGCTGAAGGCAGAAGGTGCTCTGCTTTGGTCACAGGTCAGTTGCTAGACTGTGCGGTTTGTATTTTATTTGGTAGGAAATGGGGTACCATTCTAGGCTAGAGAGTAAGGGGACTGGGTCTTTGTTTTAGAGAAGCTGACTGAGGGCTGTGTTCAGGGGTATTTGGTAGGAAACGTAGGCAGAGAAAGATACCTTTTTTTCTGATGTTAATTTGTACAAAATGCAATTCTGCTGCAATCCAGTATCACATTTTTCTGTCTTGACAGATACTATAATGAAATTTGTCTAGAAACTTAAGTGAGAATAACAAAGCAATATTGCCTATTTCATAAGGTTTTTGAGAGGAGTAAATGGTTACATTTTAAGGGCTTACCATCATGCTTGCCATAAGTTTCGGGGTCAATAAGCCTTCCCATTCTTCGTGACAACCGCCATCCTTCCTTGCTGTATACATTGTTTATCGGCTTAGTTTTTTGGATTTTTTAATTAGATCAACATCCATTTAACAATTTACTTGAAGTGGTATCACCCACCCCAGAAATTTTTCTTTTCCAGAAAGTACTGGATTTCTCAAATCTTAACGAACTATGTTTTTAGGGACAATACTATTTATTAACATTGCACATAAGTATCCCTAGATTTTTGGTCTTTAGGAGATTTTACTGATGCTCCTTTGAGGCAGTATAAAGTACCGCCTACATTTTGCTATAGTTTTGCTATTACTAATGAGATCGTTGATAAGTCAAATGTTTCTCAGTTTTGAAGTTTAAAATGTTGGATGAGATGTAAAGATTATTCTTATATAAGGCTTGAGGAAACTGTGATGCCGATTTTGCTTTAACAAAAACTGAAAAACTGCTAAGAAAATTTAACATGACAGAAATTTTGGTGGGACTATTGGTGTTTTTGTTTTGTTTTTAATACTAAATTTTCTACAGTAAACATGCATTTCTTAAAAGAATCAGAAAAGATGAAAATAAAAGTCTGGGTTCTAAAGATAGGCACCTCTTCTGTCTCTCATCCCTCACTCATTAGTTCACTGACTTTGGATAAGTTGCATACCATCTCAGAGTCTTTATTTCTCTATCTGGAAAAGGTAGTAATCAAATAAAATAAAAGTACATAGAAATGATGAGGAAATAGCAAAATGTCATGCAAATGGTAGGTATTATTAGAAGTAGTCTTAATTTCCCAAAATTATGCTCTTCTGTTTTGTAGAGGCTTTGTAGCCAAGCTCTAGTTCTTCATTATCACATTAGAAGAAGGCACTTAATGCAGAAATCATACATATGATGATTCAATTTTATCAAAGCCACCTTTGTCTGTTTTTAGAAATTCCTTTTTAATGGTAGCTCTAAAATCACAGAAATTTTGAGTACTTAACCATCGAAGTGGGCTTTTTTTTTTTAACAAATCACTTCTATAATATTTCATATTCAGAATAATTTCATAAGTTGAGTTAGTGGAACAAATTCCCAAGGTGAAAATATGAAGGTGAATTCTACTTTTGTTTAATAACAGAATAGCTTTGCTTGGCTCAAGTGAGCCTGTATATTCCAAATGTGTTTTCCCACACATTTATGAAAGCAAACAGAAAGGTCTTTTACTCCAGATTATAGGTAAATTAGATACATGACATTTTCCAAGGTCCAAAATGATTAGATTTCTCAGTCATCAAAGGTTTTATCTTATGAATACCAACAAACTAGCCTGTACAGAAACAGCTAGCCTGACCTTGTTTTTTGTAAACACAAGGACATTTGATTTTCCAGTACCTGTTAAAATCCGTTTTGACACACCTTGCCCAAAAAGGGCAAGCTTCATTAACAACATCAAACTGTTCAGAGATGATTTCTCCAAAGATGTAACAGATTTAACTCAGGACGTTCCTACTAGTTTGGTGAGATGTTCATCCTTCTAATGCTCCCTCAGTTTGAAATCCCAAAGCTACCTTTAAGAAAATAGCCTTGGCTCAGTCAGCTGGGTATGTCATAAAAGATATTTTGCTTTGAAAAAGGGTAAGTACACATCAGGCCAGAAATAAGGACTTAATGCCAAGTCTTTCTCTCCACAAACCATGTCTATGAAGCATAGTCAAGACACTTGAATTGAGGTAGTTATGTGCAGAGTTCAGGGAACCTGTTTTTTTGGTTTTGGTTTTGGTTTTGGTTTTGGTTTTGGTTTTGGTTTTGGTTTTGGTTTAGAGAGTAGGGGGTAGAGAGAGAATCCTAAGCAGGCCCCATGCCCAGTGCGGAGTCCTTCTCAAGGCTCCGTCTCAGGACTATGAGATCATGACCTGAGCCGAAATCAAAAGTTGGACCTTTAACCAACTGAGCCACCCAGGCGCCCCTCTTTGTTTTTTTAAACCTCAAAGAATTTAACCAGCTGGTCTCTTTGAACCTTTATATCATGAAACTTGTCCCAGACCAGCTCATTTTCTCAAACTTCTTAAGCTCTTCACCCAGCCTGCCATCTTCTCACTGGTAACCAAAGGCCTTGCCTGCAGTTTCATATCCTCAGTTGAAGCCATGAGCCTTGAACTCCTCCAGCTTCCGTCATTACAACCCTTAACGTAGCTCTCTTCGGATCCGTGTGTACCACCTCAAGTCTCAAAAGGATAACATACTGCTCCTCCAATCTAAGGAAAATTTCTTCACCTTTGCTCTAGTTTCATCTTCCCCTCCAGTTTCATCTTCCCCTTTTCCTCTAAGATCTTGATCCAGAAGTTTTATCATGTCCTCTGGCTTCAGCTTCTTCCCTTCTGTTGAACTTGCTCCCACAGACTGAATATGCTGGAGTGTTTTGTATCAGTTGAACAGAAAAGTCCTTGACCCTGCAACCCATTCTAGTTAGTGCCCCTTTGTTCTCCATTTTAAAATGAGACTTGAAGAAATGCACACCTTGCATTGAATCTTCACCCCATTTTAATCTGACCCCATACAGCCTTCACTACACTGCTTTTCACCAGGAGCAGGAGTGACTTCCGGGTTACTATGGTCAGTACAGACATTCCTCCTTGAGTAGTGTGTGCGCTGTGTTATTGCCGTGGGCCTTACTGGGCTTCTTGGAATTTATAACTCCCTAGCTTCCTTCATGATCTTCCACCAGTCTCTCCGGCTTCCCCTTCTCGGATTCCTTTGTGAACTCTTCTTGTCCCTCCCTTAAACTGTTGACGTTCCTCAGGATATCCTTGGCCCACTCTGCTCACGCTGCAAGTCCTCACTGTGTGATCTCAGGGCCAGTTAGCATGGACCTGGTGGCTCTAAACCTTTGTCAGCCTTCAGCTTTCAGACTATTTTCAAATACTCAGCAACTGACTTCACACATCTCCTTCATTGAATCATTGGTTCATCAATATTCTGAGCCTCTACCATCACCAGACTCGGTCTTAAAAGACTGAATAATGAAATAACAGGTTCTGCTCTGTCAGTGAGAGAGATGGGGGAAAATCCCTGATAGTGACAGTACAGTGAATTGTATACTCTGTGAGAAACAAGCAAAGGGTGCTGTGAATATAAAAGGATGGAGACAGACACCAGCTCCGAGCGCTTTCAGGGATGTTACTTCTCAGACCTTAAATTAATTAACCATTCAGGAAGAGATCCTTCTTGAGGTTCCCTCCTCCAGTCACTCAGTCACCTAAATCAGAAACCCCATAGTCCTTCTTGATTCCTCTGTCATGTTCAGTTATCAGTCTTAAGTCCTTCCTGCCATTTCAGTCCTGAGATGGGGCTCTTGCCCAGCCCCCTTCCCCATCTACTTCTGTCCTGATTTGAAGCCGCATCATCTATTGCCTGTGTTACTGCTGTAGACTCACAAGTGGTATCCTTGCTTTGTCTTGATCACTTTGCATTCACTTTTCTAAAGGCCAGTGTGGTGTAGCAAAAACAGTGATGTGCCCTTGTCACTGCTCTGTTTCAAAGTCTCCGATCAGAATCTCTAAATCTGTCCACATAGCTGGCTTCACCCCTGCAGATTCTGATTCTCTAGTGCCACTGGGCTGGGGCGTGTGTTTTTATGTTCCCAAAGAGATACTGACACCTGACCCGATAGAGAAACCTCTGGCCTACCATTGTTGAGTCTCTGAGCCCCTGTGCCAGGTTGCACCAGGCCCTCCTTGACCCCAGCTTTGGCTTAGCGGACAGCCACATTTCCCACCGTGCCCGTGTATCTACTTGTCCAGGGAAAATTATCCAATTTGGTATGACTCATGTTAGAGATTATATGTGTAAAAAAGACTTTTAAAACTGGTAACGTTTTATTTAAGTATCTGCTATTGTTATTTGTAATGTATTCTCTGCCTTTTTAGTGGATGATGCTGGCAAAATAGAACACGATGGTTCCTCTGGAATGACCATGGACGCGGAGTCGGAAATCGATCCTTGTAAAGTGGATGGCACTTGCCCTGAAGTCATCAAAGTGTACATTTTTAAAGCCGACCCTGGAGAGGATGACTTAGGTAAGTGGAAAGCTTCAGCATATTCTACATCCTGATTAGCTGCTTCAACCCAGTGACTTTTGGGTGGTTTAGATTGAGAACATTTGAAACCTTTTCTGAAGATAACGTTTAAACAAGGATTTCTGTGTAACGGGAGAAAAGTATATAAAATGTAATAGCCGGATGGAAATGAAGTTTTCAGATAAATTCTTGGAGCTGTCATCTTCCTGATAGGTGGCACCGTAGACATTGTGGAGAGTGAGCCTGAGAATGATCATGGAGTTGAATTACTTGATCAGAATAGCAGTATTCGTGTGCCAAGGGAAAAGATGGTGTACATGACTGTCAACGACTCTCAGCAAGAAGACGAAGATTTAAGTAAGTAGGTGGCCTTTTTGTGGGAGAAGATTTTATGTTTCTGTAGTGCCCTCTTTTATTAAATCTGGTCAGTATTTGAAGGAAACAAGTAGCATTATTGTAGCGATTATTCTGCTGTATTCCAAGGGCGGTTATCAGTGACCCTCTATGTACGCTTCAAGTGTTGCTTTAAAAACGAGTTAGGGTCAAAGCCAAGAAATGGAGGATCCATTCAGTAAGTATCTGTTGACTGCTCGTGCCTGTGTGGAAGCTGTGTTCTAGGTGTGTAACGTTTGAGCCTTCTTTCTGCTTGCCTGTTTACCGAATCTGAGTACAGACGTCTCTCCTGCCGTGTCTGTAAACACGGTCACAAAACTGTGTTATCATTTCCTATTCAGATGTTGCTGAAATCGCTGATGAAGTTTATATGGAAGTGATCGTGGGAGAGGAGGATGCTGCTGCCGCTGCGGCCGCCGCCGTGCATGAGCAGCAGATGGACGACAACGAAATCAAGACCTTCATGCCAATAGCGTGGGCGGCAGCTTACGGTAAGTCGCCCGGCAGCTCCTTGGACGCCGTGGGCTCGTGAACGTGACTCCGTGCCTAGAAGCGGTGCCTGTGGTCGTAGGGTTCCGAAATACGAAGTACCAGTGCCCTGTAAGGGTTATTTGATTTGAACACGAGTAGAGGAAGATTATAAAGTCTACTTTTTGTCTTTATTTCTAACAGGAGTTTCCTTCGTGTGTTTGTCACATAGAAGGGAGTACTGCAAGAAGTGCACAGGCTTTCAAGCTGGAACTTTTCCTCTTGATTGTATCTGGCCCCTGACTTTGCAATTTGGGGAGATGACAAGGGAGTCCATGGGGCACAATGCTGACCTGTGTTTTTTAGATCTGGAAGCTAGGCCTTTCCTGCCGTCTCACTATAATGAACGTGGTCATAAAACCCATTACCTAGAATGGGGACTTTCTGTCATTCATGAGTATCATGGCTTACTTTTCGTTGTTATAGTTAATAAAGAATCCCTAATTTTTTATCATTTATAATACTGTATAATTTTGTTTTTTAATGCGCATTGTTAGGTAATAATTCTGATGGAATTGAAACCCGGAATGGCACTGCAAGTGCCCTCTTGCACATAGATGAGTCTGCTGGGCTCGGCAGACTGGCTAAACAAAAACCAAAGAAAAGGAGAAGACCTGATTCCAGGCAGTACCAAACAGGTGAGGGCACATGAGTTCCACAGCGCAGCGTGCTTTGCGAGCTCTCAGAGGAAACTCTAGCGTGTATCCACGGAGGTGTTGTGATGGCATTTTAGCTGCTAGACCACATGTAGCTTCTTTGTACTGAATTTGAAAATATCATTTTAAGAATTCAGTGATATTCATGAATGATTTCCTGGGATAAAAAGAAATAAGGAAAAGATCGAACACGAATGGGAGAGAAATTCACACCGTGGGTGATTTTTATGTGGAAATGAGAAGAAATCCCTCAGATAGGTTGCAGGCATTAACTGTTTTAAAAACGGAAGGAATACAAAGAATCTGATTCTGTTAGCATGAAGCGGGCGTACTTTACAGAGCAGGAGGAGAGTACTTGAGTTCACATGACCTATTCCTGTCTATTCGTGTATGGCAGTTTGCATAGGAGAATTCTCATAGGTGGGTTTAAGCTCTACGCTAAGTTGATACCAAATTAGGTTTTTTGGAAACCCCAAAGCAGGAGCTGTGATTACGAAACTTTATTTTTATGAATAATTTTCTTCTGATTGATAGAGCTTCAGTCATTAGTTGGTAGGAGTTACAGATTTATTGACTGATTTTTTTCAAACTGGAGGGGCTGAGGTTGCCCCAGTAGGCCTGAATGAAGTTTTCAGACCAGGGTTCTCTTTATGATGAGGTTGCCCTATCTCTTACATTGAAAACTGGCAGAAGGAATGTTAAGTAGCAGATAGCTTAATGTAGGAACACTTGCTGCATAATGTTCAGAACGCACACTTTAAATGCTTGAAGAAACCAAAACAGAACTTGGTTTGATCACTCATGTTCCTTTTTTTTCCTTCCTTAGCAATAATTATTGGCCCTGATGGACATCCCTTGACTGTCTATCCCTGCATGATTTGTGGGAAGAAATTTAAGTCTAGAGGTTTTTTGAAAAGGCACATGAAAAACCATCCCGAACACCTTACTAAGAAGAAGTACCGCTGTACTGACTGTGATTACACTACCAACAAGAAGATAAGTTTACACAACCACCTGGAGAGCCACAAGCTGACCAGCAAGGCCGAGAAGGCCATCGAATGCGATGAGTGTGGGAAGCATTTCTCTCATGCTGGGGCTTTGTTTACTCATAAAATGGTGCATAAGGAAAAAGGAGCCAACAAAATGCACAAGTGTAAATTCTGTGAATACGAGACAGCTGAACAAGGGTTGTTGAATCGCCACCTTTTGGCGGTCCACAGCAAGAACTTTCCTCATATTTGTGTGGAGTGCGGTAAAGGTTTCCGTCACCCATCAGAGCTCAAAAAGCACATGCGAATCCATACTGGGGAGAAGCCGTACCAGTGCCAGTACTGCGAGTATAGGTCTGCAGACTCTTCGAACTTGAAAACACACGTAAAAACTAAGCATAGTAAAGAGATGCCATTCAAGTGTGACATCTGTCTTCTGACTTTCTCAGATACCAAAGAGGTGCAGCAACATGCTCTTATCCACCAGGAGAGCAAAACACACCAGTGTTTGCACTGCGACCACAAGAGTTCAAACTCGAGCGACTTGAAACGACACATAATTTCAGTCCACACGAAGGACTACCCCCATAAGTGTGACATGTGTGATAAAGGCTTTCACAGGCCTTCTGAACTCAAGAAACACGTGGCTGCCCACAAGGGTAAAAAAATGCACCAGTGTAGACATTGTGACTTTAAGATTGCAGATCCGTTTGTTCTAAGTCGCCATATTCTCTCCGTTCACACGAAAGATCTTCCCTTTCGGTGTAAGAGATGTAGAAAGGGATTTAGGCAACAGAATGAGCTTAAAAAGCATATGAAGACACACAGTGGCAGGAAAGTGTACCAGTGTGAGTACTGTGAGTATAGCACTACAGACGCCTCGGGCTTTAAACGGCACGTTATCTCCATTCATACGAAAGACTATCCTCACCGTTGTGAGTACTGCAAGAAGGGCTTCCGACGACCTTCGGAAAAGAACCAGCACATAATGCGACATCATAAGGAAGTTGGCCTGCCCTGATAGTCCTGCTACAGACATTTGTGGAGATGTTGGCCTTGAAGCAGAAATCTCATTTTAAAGCCAGTCAGTCTCATTCACATACAATACTGTATATTGATTTATGCTGTGTACAAATAGAATTATTGCTTCTAGTTGAGGTTTTTTTTTTTTTTACATTTTGTTGAATAGTGTGTTCTGAATTCTATTCAGTTTGTTTAATAAATGGGGGAAAGCAGCAACAAATAAGTTGCTTTTAATAAAGTAATCCTTGATTCTATACTGAATTTTTCTATCTTACAAGTTTTATATTTATTTAAATATTTACCTTGCTTACCTTGATGGTACTCTTCTAAGACCATTTAACTTAAAGTTAAGGTAACTTTAGATCGGTAACTCTGAAAGTATTCGTATGGACTCATTTTTTTCTTCCCCATGAATTTCTCACAATAAAATTGTCAGAGACATCTACTAACATAAATAGAAGATTTCCAGTCAGGTCTAATTATCCTAACATGGAAGTCGTTGACTTGTGTTGCTTACTCTTCTCAGACTACATGACAACGAAAGTTTCCGCTTGAGCTTTTGCCACCCGAGCGTCGCTAAGGAAAGAACCCTGGCTGGGTTCGTCTTTACTTTTCATTTTGTTGAGCAGACAAGCTGTACTTTTTGCAGGGGGGCTTTCTTTGGTGTATTTACATCTTTTGTCAGCATAGCAGACTTCTAGAAAACTTTCTTGACAGGTTTTGCTTGATCATGTTGTATTTTGATTATCCCGTCTGTGCTGCGTTGTCTCGGAATGGTTGTGTGTTAACGAATGAGATTATCGAGGACTGCATTTTGGAATCTCCTAGAGGTAATTCGTGGCTCGTAGGACCTTTTGCGACTTTATATATGTAAATGTACCCTGAACTATATATATGCACATATATAGAGAACATGTATCTGTGTGTATTGCTTATTTTACATATTTATACACACAACCCCAGTAGTAGTTGTTTAAGATCTATAATGAAAAGTATTAAATTTACAATAACATGAAAGATGCAGGGATGCATGAGAGAGCATTTTGTAATTCATGCTCTTCAGAGAGACTACTCAGGTGAAGAATTAGAAGGAAAATAAGGACACTAGTATTTTTAAAGAGTAAAGGTATTTTCTTTTAAATATCTTTGGTAATTGAAAAAAAGACGTTACGATGTTTCTAGATAGAGTGTTTTCATACAACTTCAGCTCCATGCCTTTATATTTTTCTGAAAAGCTAATGAGCATCCAGACAGAACTCCCTCCGTTCTCTCGGAGAAGCTCACGAGGGAACTCTGTGTCTGTCACCCAGTGAAAGGGGGATTAAGGAAGCCACAGCTCCGCATCCCAGAGATTGGGTGCTAATGACGACCTCCGCTTGGCAGGGCCAGCCTGCTCGGCTATTTCTTAGTTACAGTTAGCAAACTTCAAAAACCTGAACACTCAAATTGGCTTTGGTTAGAAGGTAAAGGTGTGTTTAAGTGCAGGAGGAAGATCTGAGGCCTTATTTGGAACATCCCCAAGTCTTCGACGGTCTTGTTTTTCTTTGAGAGTTGACATTTTTTAAACAAACAGTTCTGAATCATGTCAGAAACCCATACGCTGAAGTCGGTTAATTCGAATTGGATTATGCGAAGACGGATCTTGGAAAACAGAGAACAGGTTTTGGGGGCCTGTAGATGGGCTGTCCGCATGCGAGCATCTGGCCCGTTGTAGGAGATTCTGGAACTTTTCTTCCTACCTGATAGCTGCCTTGCCGCTTCATGATGGTGCTTCTTCCCCTTCGTGCTCTTAGGGTTTTACCTTTCATCTTTCTCGTTGCCACTGATATTTGTATTCAGGAATTATATTTCTAGGGTTAGAAATCTAAATATTTGGTGTTTGGCAAGCCTCTGAAGTGCTAGATTGATTTCATCCACTTGGAAATCAAGTGCTTTGGGCTGGTGTGAACTCCAGCCCGAATGCCAGTTAAAGCCAAGGCATGGCCTATCCTGGTGGGAGCTCTGGGCCCTGTGAACATTCTTTTTTTTTTTTTTTTTTAATACAAAAGAGAAACTTACAATTGTGTGATTCATTGCTCTGCCGTACTGTTCTTGAAAGCTCTGTCTGTTTTTTTGTGAGAACCTTTAAAATCTCCCTTGATTTCTTTTTCCCAGAAATCATATGAAAGAAAACACTTAAATGAAAGTGGAAAGTTGTTAACTTTAAAACATGCTGTAAAATTAGTACAGAAAATATAAAAAATTGGTCACTTAACTATATTTTTTTAAATAAACTGAAAGATAAAGAACACAACACTGTACACACTTTATATTTCTCTTACATAGTCTGGAATCATACACAGCTATTTTCTTTTTAAAGCACAATATTGAAACCTTTAAAAGGTATTTAAGGGTTTGGTCAAGTGAATATGATAAAATGTATTTGTCTGTATAATGAGAAAATGAAATTGTAGTCACTGTTATGTACTGACATTAGTTACAACCTAGTTTTAATTCTTAAAACAATTTTGATTAGCAAAGCTAAAAAAAATGGATGTTTCAGTTAAATGTTTTAAAGAGGTACAGATTTTTACAAGGACATAATATAAGTTATTGTTCTGTAGAAATATCCTATTAAATATTGTATGTCCCTCCCTCTGTACACTTTGTAAAAAAAGTAAAATACATAAAAAGAAAATCATATAGGGATGTGTGACATTATTGTAATTGTGTACTTGAGAATAACGTGCAAAAATAAAAATCAGAATATTTTCCTGTTAATGGATGTTTAGTCTATTTGATACCAGTACTAAGTTAATGCTTTTTCTTAAGGAAAAAAATGTACAGTTTTTGTAAACCTAATAAACATCAAAAGCAGTGGATTATTTTCATTTCCCCATTTCTTACTTCCTTTTATGCAGCAGTGGAATGCAAAATGCTTGATTGCTTTGAATTTTGTGACTTGATGCAAACACTCATACTAGTTGAGCCCTGCGAATTTGTAAAGTAATATATCAGAGAACTTAAGAAGTGATTGGTGAGTCCTTTGATGATGAGTGTGTCCTTGAAGTTCTGTTTTTTTCTTTTAGCTTCATAAGGGATTTGTTTTATTAGCATCTCCAGTTCCCCTGATGTGAATTTGCCCTGCATAAAGTTGTTTTTGAGAGCACTTAAAGTTCATTGCTGTCAACCCACAGCACATTTAATCCCTGGGTGTTGTCCTCACCTCCACAGCAGAAGCCCTGCCCTAGAGTGACACCTGTGTGCCAAGTTTGCAGTGCTTTCGTTGGTAGATGCTAATGTACTAGAGAACGGCCATTGTCATAATAGAAATCAGAAGTTAGGTAAAAGTTAGCAGGAGTCCAAAGAGAGTAACAGATAGATTTGAGCCATCTTCGATTTTATTAAAAAAATTTTTTTTATTGTTTATTTTTGAGAGAGAGCGAGAGGGAGAGCACGGGCAGGGGAGGAGCAGAGAGAGAAGGAGACACAGCATCTGAAGCAGGCTCCAGGCTCTGAGCTGTCAGCACAGAGCCCACGAGCCGTGAGATCATGACCTGAGCTGTAGTCGGACGCTTAACCCACTGAGCCACCCAGGCGCTGCAAGCCATCTTTGATTTTTAAAGAAGAGGTCCTTCAGATCTTCAACTATGTAGGTACAAGTGTTTGCCCAGTAGTTGAAACAGTAAACAATTGGAATTTGAGGTAAACGGTCAAGAGAACATGGTGTCCCTGTCCAGATCCATAAGTCACGCAAAACCGTAGTGTATGAAAAACTGAGTTGTAGTAGAATGCCTGGGAGACAAAATCTTACAGGGGTTGTATTTTAGAGTGGCGGTTTTCAAAGTGTGGTCTGGCAGCACTGGCAGCATCATAATCACTTGGGACTTGGTTAAGGATAAAAATTCTTGGCCGCACGCCACACCCACTGAATCAAGAAACTGGGCTCGAGACCCAGTGATCTGTGTCTTACTGTGTCCTCTGAGCGATTGTGATGCATGTTCAGGTTTGGGAAACATTTTAGAGCACTTGAGGAACTGGAAAGATTACTGATGCCACACTTTGGGCGGTAGGCCAGAAAAGCTCTCTCTCACACACAACCCCAGAAATGAGGGTGAAATGGACTTCCTTTATACCTTTGGTTTACCTTGTTTCAAGTGTGAGCCCACCAGACAGCGTATCCTTTCTTAGCACACATGTAAGTAGCCTGTACTTCCTAAATCTTGTATGGCCTTCCCGAAGTTAAAGCCCTCAAAGGTCAGCAGGGTTCGGCGGGAGATTCAGCAAGGAAGAGAGAAAAGCTGAAAAGTGTGTGTTTAATCAGCCCAACATTACTTAAGCAATTCATATCTGGAAACCCATTTTGCCACGTTCTGCAGCTGTTTAGATGAGGTCAAAATCAAGTTTGCCCTTCTGAATTGTGTTTTATCTCTTGTGTATATACTGTTTGCCTTTTTCATAAAACAATTCTTGGATTTGTTATATATCATTTCTGTTATTTTTGACATCTTTGCTATTGTTGTAAATAAATTCCTATTTTGTTTTAAGTTACCCTACTGGAGTGTTGGCTATAGACAAGGCAAACATACACACTCACACACAGAAATGAGGAGGCTTAAGTCACAAAGTTAATAAATCCCCAACACTACAAACCGGAAGTGATGTGACATCGATGAAAATATCACTGTAGCATCTGCACCTACCCTGACTTTAAAATCATTTTCATGAATATTGAGGGAAATTCTTAGTTTACCAAGTTTGAGCTCAAACTCAAGAATTATTTTCTTTTTCTTTTTTTTCCTACTCCCATGGTCTCTCATGTTACTCGTATGGCGAACACAAAGGATTTGGCACTGTGACCTGCTGATAGTGTAAAGCCGCTACGTTACTTTGCTGCGGAAAACCAGCTTAGGGGTTCTAGACGCCCTTTATTCTTCTGTGATGTAATTACCTTACCACAGAAGTATCTAAACTCACTGATGAAAATAGAATAGCTAACTGGACCCATGTTACGCTTTTCAAGAGGCGAGTTTCTGCTTTGCTTTTATGTTTGCATTTGGGTTTAAATTCAGAAGCCATTTCCTTTTGCCTGAGCTTCTTTGAAATAAGGAGAGGTATTAACAGAGTCCTGGCTTGGGGTTTGGGGGGGTTCTGGTTACACCCATTCTCCTCTTTGGCTTTCAACCACGTTGGGAAGAGACATAAACCACCAGTTCAATGTGTGACTTCTAGTGAAACTGAATTGGGAGACCCAGAGGCTAAATCTCTTTCCCCTCGGTCTAGGCTTCGAATGATGCAGCCAGTCACTCCGAGCTATTGAGACTGCTTGGTCTCCCACCAGAGAAATGGAGCGAGTGGGAGAGAATGGCTGCAGTGCCCCTCCCCTCCCCCACCATCCCTCCTAGGCCAGGACTCACAGAAAGCAGAGGAGTCCCTTCATGCCATCTTCATAAAATAGCAAGCTTAGTCTGTTCTGGGTTGCCTTATGGCATTAGCCTGCTAGCAAAATGTGAGGTTTTTGCCTTTAGCATTAAATATTAGATGTTTTCCCCAGTTAACTTTTATTTGCCCCCTCTGAAGGTGGTGGTTGTGACAGATTTAAAGATTTAGTTCCTGTTTCTTCTAGAGCAGTATGCTTTCATTTTTCCTCAGAAAACTAACTTTTCAAGGGCAAGTTTGCTTCTTCAAAGCTGATAACTTGGCAAGTTATTTTTATTACATATCGTAACAAAATTTAGGAAATGATCACCCACAATGCCACTTGCTGTATTTAAGAGGCTCATCTTTGTTCTCTTCCAGTCTTAGTCTGTACGTGGAAATCCTTTCTCTATCTTGTTATCACAGCATCGATTCTGTGTTCAGGAATTTTCAATTCAAACATCAATTATTTCCATATCTATTGGTTGTCTTTAAAAAAATTTTTAGTGCACATTTTTTATGGAGACAATACGGAAAATTCAGAATGGTACTGAGAAGAAAGCAAAACACTTTCCTTTTTCTCTCCCGTTACCTAGAACATACTAGCTTTTTTATTTCTTTTTATAAAATTCCAGTTAGTTAGCATACAGTGTTAGATTAGTTTCAGGTGTACAATATAGTGAGTCAGCACTTCCATCCATCACCCGCTGCTCATCACAAGTGCCCTCCTTACTCCACATCACCTATTTCCCCCACGCCCCCCTCACCCAACCCCAAGTAACCATCAGTTTGCTCTCCATAATTAAGAGTCTGTTTCTTGATTTGTCTCTCTCTTATTTTTTCTCTATGCTTATTTGTTTTGTTTCTTAAATTCCACAGGAGTTCAATCATATGATATTTGTCTTTCTTTGACTTATTACACTTAGCATTACACTCTCTAGCTCCATCCATGTCTTCGCAAATGGCAAGATTTTATCCTTTTTATGGCTGAGTAATATTCGTGTGTGTGTGTGTGTGTGTGTGTGTGTGTGTGTGTGACATCTTCTTACCCATTAATCTATCGATGGGCCCTTGGATTCCTTCCATATCTTGGCCATTGTAAATAATGCTGCTATAAATATAGGGATGCATGTATCCCTTTGAGTTGCTGTTTTTTTTTTTTTTTTTTAATTTTTTATTTGAGAGAGAGAGTGCCACGCACGCATGAGCAGAGGAGGGGCAGAGAGACAGAGAGACACAGAATCCAAAGCAGGCTCCAGGCTCTCAGCTGTCAGCACAGAGCCCAACACGGGCTTGAACTCACAAACCATGAGGTCATGACCTGAGCTGAAGTCAAATGCTTAACCGACTGAGCCACTCAGGCGCCCCTGAATTAGTGTTTCTTGTATCCTTTGGAGAAATACCTAGTGCAATTGCTGGATCATATGGTAGCTCTAGCTTTAACTTTTTGAAGAACCTCCATACTGTTCTCCAGAGTGGCTGCACCAGTTTGCATCCCCACCAACACTACAAGAGGGTTCCCCTTTCTCCCCATCCTTGCCAACACCTGTTGTTTCTTGCGTTGTTAATTTTAGCCATTCTGACAGGTGTGACGTGGTATCTCGTTGTAGTTTTGACTTGTATTTCCCTGATGATAATTGGTATTCAGCATCTTTTCATGTGTCTGTTAGCCATCTGTATGTCTTCTTTGAAAAAATGTGTCTTCATGGCTTCTACCCTTTTTAAAAAATTTTTTTTTCTTTCATAGTTTATTGTCAAGTTGGTTTCCATATAACACCCAGTGCTCATCCCCACATGAAGTGCCCTCCTCCATGCCCATCACCCTCCTTTCCCTCCTCCCCCACCCCCATCAGCCCTCAGTTTGTTCTCAGCATTCAAGAGTCTCTCACGGTTTGCCTCCCTCCCTCTCCCCCACTATTTTTGCCCCTTCTTCTCCCCCACGGTCCTCCGTTAGCTTCCATCTAATCCACCTATACGTGCAAACATATGGTAGTTGTCCTCCTCTGCCTGACCTACTTCGCACAGCATAACACCCTCAGGTTCCATCCGTGTTGCTACACGTGGCCAGATTTCATTGTTTCTCATTGCCATGTAGTATTCCATTGTACACATAAACCACATCTTCTTTATCCATTTGTCAGTTGATGGACATTTAGGCTCTTTCCATGATTTGGCTATTGTTGAAAGCGCTGCTATGAACATTGGGGTCCATGTGCCCCTAGTCATCAGCACTCCTGTATCCCTTGGGTAAATTCCCAGCAGTGCTATTGCTGGGTCATAGGGGAGTTCTAGTGTTAATATTTTGAGGGACCTCCACACTGTTTTCCAGAGGGGCTGCACCAGTTTACATTCCCACCAACAGTGCAAGAGGGTTTCCATTTCTCCACATCCTCGCCAGCATCTACACTCTCCTGATTTGTTCATTTTAGCCAACCTGGCCGGCGTGAGGTGGTATCTCAGTGTGGTTTTTCTCTGCATTTCCCTGATGATGAGGGATGCTGAGCATCGTTTCATGTGTCTGTTGGCCATCTGGATGTCCTCTTTGGAGAAGTGTCTGTTCATGTCTTCTGCCCATTTCTTCACTGGATTATTTGTTTTTCGGGTGTGGAGTTTGGTGACTTCCTTAGAGATTTTGGATACGAGCCCTTTATCTGATATGTCATTTGCAACTCTCTTTTCCCATTCCATCAGTTGCCTATTAGTTTTATGGATTGTTCCTTTGCTGTGCAGAAGCTTTTCATCTTGATGAGGTCCCAATAGTTCATTTTTGCTCTTGATTCCCTTGCCTTTGGGGGTGTGTGAAGTAAGAAATTGCTGCGGTTGAGGTCAAGGAGGTTGTTTCCTGCTTTCTCCTCTAGGGTTTTGATGGTGTCCTGTCTCATATTCAGGCCCTTTATCCATTTTGAGTTTGTTTTTGTGTGTGGTGTGAGAAAGTGATTAGATTCATTCTTCTGCATGTTATTGTCCAGTTCTCCCAGCACCATCTGTTAAAGAGGCAGTCTTTTGTCCATTAGATACTCTTCCCTGCTTTGTCGAAGATTAGTTGGCCATACATTGGTGGGTCCAATTCCGAGTTTTCTATTCTATTCCATTGGTCTATGTGTCTGTTTTTGTGCCAGTACCATACTGTCTTGATGAAGACAGCTTTGTAGTAGAGGCTAAAGTCTGGGATGGTGATGCCTCCCTTTTTGGTTTTCTTCTTCAATATTGCTTTGGCTATTCGGGGTCTTTTGTGGTTCCATACAAATTTTAGGATAGTTTGTTCTAGCTTTGAGAAGAATGCTGGTATAATTTTGATTGGGATTGCATTGAATGTGTAGATTGCTTTGGGTAGTAATGACATTTTAACAATATTTATTCTTCCAATCCATGAGCGTGGAATGTTTTTCCATTTCTTTGTGTCTTCTTCAATTTCCTTCATAAGTTTTCTATAGTTTTCATCATACAGATCTCTTATATCTTTGGTTAGGTTTATTCCTAGGTATATTATGTTTTTTTTGTGCAATTGTGAATGGGATCCGTTTTTTTATTTCTCTTTCTGTTGCTTCATTATTGGTGTAAAAAAATGCAACTGATTTCTGTGTGTTGATTTTGTACCCTGCAACTTTGCTGAATTCATGGATCAGTTCTAGTGGGCTTCTGGTGGAGTCTGTCGGGTTTTCTATGTAGAGTATCATGTCATATGCAAATAGTGAAAGTTTGACTTTTTCTTTGCCACTTCTGATGCCTTTGATTTCCTTTTGTTGTCTGATGGCTGATGCTAGGACTTCCAGCACTGTGTGAAATAACAGTGGTGAGAGTGGACATCTCTGTTGTGTTCCTGATCTCAAGGGGAAAGCTCTCAGTTTTCCCCATTGAGGATGATGTTAGCTGAGGGCCTTTCAGAGATGGCTTTTATGATGTTTCAGTAAGTTCCTTCAATCCCGACTTTCTCAAGGGTCTTTATTAAGAAGGGATGCTGTATCTTGTCAAATGATTTTTCTGCACCATCTATCGACAGGATCATGTGGTTTTTATCTTTTCTTTTGTTAATGTGATGTATCACATTGATTGATTTGCCAATACTGAACCAGCTCTGTAACCCAGGAATGAATCCCATTTGATCATGGTGGATCATTCTTTATATGTGCTGTTGCATTAGATTTGCAAGTATCTTGTTGAGGATTTTTACATCTGTATTCATCAAGGATATTGGCCTATAGTTTTGTTTGTTTGTTTGTTTTGTTTTTTTCTGGGTCTCTGTCGGGCTTGGGAATCAAAGTGATGGTGGCTTCATAGAATGAGTCCGGAAGTTTTCCTTCGATTTCTATTTTTTGGAATAGCTTGAGAAGAATGGGTATTAACTCTGATTTAAATGTCTGGTAGAATTCCCCAGGGAAGCCATCAGGTCCAGGGCTCTTATTTGTTGGGAGATTTTTGTTAACTGATTCAATTTCTTCACTAGTTATGGGTCTGTTCAGATTTTCTATCTCTTCCTGTGTGAGTTTTGGTAGTGAGTGTGTGTTTAGGAATTTGTCCATTTCTTCTAAGTTGTCCAGTTTGTTGGCATATAATTTTTCATAGTATTCCCTGATAATTGTTTGTATTTCTGAGGGGTTGGTTGTAATCAGTCCTTTTTCATTCATGATTTTGTTTATTTGGGTGCTCTCTCTTTTCTTTCTGAGAAGCCTGGCTAGAGGTTTGTCAATTTTGTTTATTTTTTAAAAAGTTCTTAAATGTTTATTTATTTTTGAAAGAGAAAGAACATGAGTGCGGGAGGTGAAGAGAGAGAGAGAGATGTGGAATCAGAAGCAGGTTCCAGGTCCTGAGCTGTCAGCACAGAGCCCATTGCAGGCCTCGAACCCATAAACTATGAGATCATGACCTGAGCTGAAGTCAGACGCTTAACCAACCGAGCCACCCAGGTTTTCTTCTTCTACCCGTTTTTTAATTGGATTATTTGTTTTTTAGGTGTTGTTACAAGTTCTCTCTATATTGTGGATACTAACCCTTTATCAGATATGTCATTTGCAAATATCTTCCATTCTATAGGTTGCCTTTTCGTTTTTGAGAAGCTTTTCATTATGATCAAGCCCCACTAGTTTATTTTTGTTTTGTTTCACTTCCCTCAAGAGACATATCTAGATGCACATGATGTCTTTTAAAGGATATGTGTACTGAGTTTTAATTTTATTGGGTTTTTCAGTTGCAAAATACATGTTACTGTAACAAGTGTTGTGTAATACAAAATAAGTATAAAGACAAACTTGAGCCCACCCTCATGCTTCCTTTTGGCAGTCACAGTAAACAGAGTGTGTCTTCCCTCTTTACTCATACAAACCTGTATAAAGATAGATAACATAAAGGGGGCATGAGCAAGCTGGGAGAGCAGGTGAGGCAGAGATTTCACATTTTTTGACCAAAGTCAGATTGCATATCTTTGCACGTCACTTAATATATCATGTCCATCTCTCGGACAGCGGACCAAACTCTATTTCATCCTCTTTAATAGCTGAATAGCTTTCCAGAGATTGAACCCACCATAATTTGGTCAACCATTACCCTTTTCATGGCCATTTAGGTTGTTTCCAGTTTTCTGCCACTACAAAAATGCTGGAATAATTCTCCTTGTGCAAATAATCATTACATACTTGTGTGTCAGTATCTGTAGGATGGATTCCCCCGTGATGTGATTACTAAGTGAGAGGATATGTGCTCTTTTTTTAGGTTTATTTATTCATTTGAGGGAGGAGGGGCACAGAGAGAGGCAGAGAGAGAGAATCCCCAGCAGGCTCCTCACTGTGAGCACAGAGCCTGACACTGGGGCTTGAACTCACGAACTGTGAGATCATGACCTGGGCTGAAGTCAAGAGTTGGACGCTTAACCGACTGAGCCACCCAGGCGCTCCTTAAAATGTTACTAGATATAAGCAAATTATTTCTGGTTAGAATGTAAATTCCTGGAGTGCAGGGATTTTTGTCTGTTTTGCTCATTGTAGTTCACCCAGAACAAATGCTAAAGAAATCCTTGCTGGACGTTCAGGTTTCCAGGGCTGTTGACTCTCTCTTCAGTCTCACAAACAGAGGCTATTTGGGCCAATATCACAGGTACAAAAATCCTATCTCTGCCTAGATGCCATCATTGTTTCAGTCAGCCTTGACTTGATTCCTGGTGGAGCTAAGTAAAACTTTCACATGGCCCTGTGAGTTTTGTGAATCACCTGCTCAAATGCTGTGCCCCGTTTCCTGTTTAGTCCTTTGAACGTTTGGCCTGTTAGCGTTTTGATACACTTGCTGCACAATTTTTCAGTCTGTGGCTTATCCTGCTATCTGTAATATTTGTGTAATCAGATATATTTATTTTCCTCCTTTGTGACTCGTGGGGTTTCTTGTCCTACTTACAAAGGTCTTTTCTACAAATACACACCTAGATTTTCTTGTGATGTTTTAATTTTATTTGGATTTCTCTACAGTTAAAGTTATTTTGGTATATGTTGTTTGGTAAGGGGCCTAGTTTCCCTTTTCTCCTGGTCAGAGAGTGAATTATTATAGTAAGTCATCCTTGACCCCGATGAACTGAAATGACGCTTTATGTACCAAGTTCATATATAACCTTGGATCTATTTATGAAATGAGTTCTGTTTTACTCATCTGTGTGTTATTCCTGTGCCGGTGGCATATTGGTTTACTCACAGCTCTCTGTGCTGAACTTTAATATCAAAAGGTAAGTCCTTTTCTTTTTCACTGTTTTGTCAACATTTATTCTGCCAAAGGCACATTGAGATCACTTTACCTAGCTTTCCTTAGAAGACCTATTGGGATTTTTTTTTACTACAGATTGCATGAATTTTTAATATTAAATTGCGCCTAATATTTGTATCATATTGTCTTCACATCCACGTTCCTCCATTTGGGTTTTGTTTTGCCATCTTTAATAAAATATTACTGCTTTTTTCATAGGTCATATTTGTCATGAGTACATTATAATTTTAGCTATCTAGATGCTGCTAGTGTATAGAGAAAAACTATTGGTTTTTTAAATATTAAAAAAATTTTTTGACATTTATTTATTTTTGAGACAGAAAGGGACAGAGTGTGAGTGGGGAAGGGGCAGAGAGAGAGGGAGACACAGAATCCAAAGCAGGCTCCAGGCTCTGAGATGTCAGCACAGAGCCTGACGCGGGGCTCAAACTCACAAACCACAAGATCATGACCTGAGCGGAAGTTGAATGCCCAACCGACTGAGCCACCCAGGTGCCCCTATATATTTTTATACACCCAGCTAATTTACCATATTATCATCACAATTCCAAATGCGCTTTAGTAGTCTCTTGAATTTCTGTGTGTGCGGTCACCACGAAAAGATGTCAATTACTTCCTTTTTGTATCTTATCATAGCTAGAACTTCTAAAACAATGCTGAATAATAGATAGTATAGCAGTCATTTCTGTATTACTCCTTTGGATGGCAATACTTCAGTATTTAACCACTTAGTATAATGTTGGTTTCAGAGAGTAGCATTTACCAAGGTTAGATAGTTTCTTTCCATAATTATTTTACTTAAGGTTTTATTAGGAATGGCTAATACTACTGCATGCCTTTTAGCCACCTATTGACATAGTTACTTGATTTTCATTTTTTATTTATGTCATTAAGTATACTGAATTACATTGATAGATTTTTTAAAGTTAAACCATACTCGAATTCCTGGGATGAAAGTACCCTACTTAGGGAATTTTTATTGTTCTTTAAATATACTGTTGCTTAAGTTGGGTAGCATGTTATTTAGAATTTTTCTATCTGTGTTCATAATTGCAGTGTTTTCTTGTTTTGTACTATTGTCATCAGGTTTGAATGTTAATATAATACTAGCTGCATGAGATGAACTTGGAAACTTCTCTATGGTTACGAACGGTTTAAAAATTGGAGGCATTGGGGCGCCTGGGTGGCTTAGTCGGTTAAGCGTCCGACTTTCGCTTAGGTCATGATCTCGCGGTTCGTGGGTTCGAGCCCCGCGTCGGGCTCTGTGCTGACTGCCAGCTCAGAGCCTGGAGCCTGTTTCAGTCTGTGACTCCCTCTCTCTCTGACCCTCCCCTGCTCACGCTGTCTCTCTCTCTCCTAGAAATAAATGAAACATTTAAAAAAAAATTGGAGGCATTATCTGATTTTTAAGGATTAGTTAAAACTCAATTGTGATAGCATTTGAGTCTGATGCCTCGTTATAAATGGTAGGTCTTTACTTTTCTGATCTCTTCTCCATTAGTTAATTAGTGAATCCATCAGCTTTTCTTCTTCAATAAATGCTAGTGTCTGTATTTCCCTTGGGAATTGTCCATTTCCTCTAGATCAGTACATCTCATGTATTAACATGCATACACATTACCTGGGAGATGTTCTGCACTTTTTACAAGGTCCCGGGAGGTGCCGATGCTGCTGATTCACAGACCACATGGCTCAAGCCCTGTAAGGACTTAGTGGTTCTAGATTTTGGTTGAACATCAGAATCACATGGCACAGCCTTTGTCTTCCCCGTGCGCAGGCCACCCCCCAGACCAACTAAATTAGAATCTCTGGGAGTGGAGCTCAGGCAGCAGCCATTTTCCAAGCTTGTCGGCTGATTACAACGTGTAGCCAAGGTTGAGAACTAGTCTTCTAGATTTTCAATTTATTACCCTGAAGACATACACAATATTCTCTTACAATCATTTTATTCTCTTGCCCTTCTGGTTTTATCTCCTTTTGCACGCCGAATGTTGTACATTTTGTTTTCTGTATTTTTTTTAAAGATTTCATTTTTAAGTTGTCTTTACATCCAATGTGGGGCTCGTACTCACAACCCCGAGATCAAGAGTCACACGCTCCACTGACAGAGCCGGCCACGTGCCCTTTCTCTGTTTACTTTAAACAGGTTTTCAGAGTTTTAGCTACTTACAGATATTATCAAAGAAATGGCTCTTAATTTTGTTTATTCCTTGTATGTTTTGGTTTTCTATTTAATCTCCTCTTGGATTGTTATTAGTCCTATTTTCTTCTGGTTTATTTTGTTATCTAGTTAAAATGTCTCATGTTTCATATTTCATTTATTTTCATTGCTTATCACATGAACTGCTTGAAAGCTGTGCGTTTTATTTATTTATATGACTTTAGCTGTGTCCCATTGCATATTAGTTGTTCTTTTTCATAATTTCCTAGATAGTTCTACATGTCAGTTTTGATTTCCTCTTTACAATAGTGTTTAACTTCTAAATAGCAAAAGATTTTATTAATTTCTTTAGTGTTGATCTCTAGTATTGATTTGGGTTCAAAGTATGGTATGTATATCCTCTACATTTTTGGGGAATGTTTCAAGTTTTCTTTTTGGGTGAGGCATAATAGGTTTTTTTTGAAATACAACACAGATGTATTAGTACACAGTTTACTTTTCCATATCTGGTATAAATTTATAAATAAAATTGAGCTTGTTGATTGTATTTTCAAATCCTCTATATCCTTGCTAATTTTTGACTACTCAATTTTTTAAGTTTTGAAAAAATATTAAAATCTACCCCCATAAAGGTAGTGTTTTATGCAGTTTCTTTGTATATCCAAGTTTTACTTTATGTATTTATGTATTTGGTGTCTATGTAGATTTTTATTACATACATGTAATCTTCATGATTGTGCCTTTTACAGAACCTCATTTTTGTCTGCTCTAACATATTTGATCTTGAATTCTGTTTTATCTGCTGTTTTCTATTTCAACAGTCTTTTCTTATCTCTTACATTACAAATCTCAGTCATGTTTTCATAATCTACTTAGATGTAAGTGTACATCACAGGATTTATTGTTACTGATGTTTCTTAGTCATTTTATCTTTCCCCATGTGACATCTCTGTGCTGAATAAATTGTCGTTTGATTGATGTGTCTTCATGTTCGTTCCCTCATGTCGGCTATGTGGGTGTATATTCTTTCTGAGGCCTTGACTACCCCAAAATACCTCCTTTGCCTTAACAAATGATATCTGAGTTGAGAGGTTAGAACTTGAGGTCACGGCCCCTTTCCTCTGAGAGTTCATAGATGTTTCACTGTTTTCCACTTTCAGTGTTCTGAGAAGTCTATGCTGGTGTAGTCGTCGTCGTCTGTATGTTGCCTGTTCCTTTGTTGCCTGAAGGGTATATGATTTTTTTATCTTTGGAATTCAGAAAGTTCACCAGGATCTGTCATTTGTGTGTGCGTGCACACATGTGTTTTCTAACCATGTCTGGAGTTTATTTGTTGAGCCCTTTCTTCCAGATGACTCGGGTCCCTATTCAGCTGACGGGAATTTTCTTATGTTTGTATTTATTACTTCTCTGATCGGCATCTTGCTTCTTGGAGCATTCCTATAATACACGTACAAGATCTCCTGGATTTGTCTCATCATCATAGAATGGCACCGATGAGAAAAATCTCTTTATTCTCACACCCCTGTGTGATCGTGATTGTATTGAAGAAATGAAATGTTGGAAATCAATGTCTCTTGAAGAAAGAAGCCAGAGAATGGTAATATTTGTAAATGTGTAGCCTGTCCTGATGGAGTAAGAGTGCTCCTGAGATATGTCTCTTTGGTAGAAGGGACTTCAGCCAGAAGTTTCCTGTCATAGAATGACAGCATTCTGGACACCTCTTTTCCCTCAACTTCAAAGAAGCATGTGAAAAAGTCTTAACTTAATGCTGAGCATATAGTTAGTGCTGGCTAAGCATTCCCCGTATCTTTCCTTCCTGGAATGCTTTAAGTCTTGTTAAGCTAGCAAGAAGGAGAGTATTATTGGGGCGCCAGGGTGGCTCAGCCAGTTGAGCCTCCGACTCTTGATTTTGGCTCAGGTCATGATCCCAGGGTCATGGGATCCAGCCCCGTGTTGGGGCCCCAAGCTGAGCACGGAGCTTGCTTAAGATTCTGTCGCCCCCCTGGGGCGCCTGGGTGGCTCAGTCGGTTAAGCATCTGGCTTTTGATTTTGGCTCAGGTCATGATCTCAAGGTTTGTCATTTGGAGGCCTGCATCAGGCTTTGAGCTGACAGTGAGGATCCTGCTTGGGATTCTCCCTCTCCCCCCTCTCTCTGCTCTGCTTGCTCTCTCTTTAGAAAGAAATAAGCTTAAAACAAAATTAAAAAAAAAAAATTTCTGTCAGCGTGCCTGGGTGGCTCATTCAGTTAAGCATCTGACTCTTGATTTCGTCTCAGGTCATGATCTCACGGGCCGTGGGTTAGCGCCTGGCATCAGGCTCCGGTTGGGATCTCTCTCTCTCTCAAAAATAAATAAATAAACTTAAAAAAAATTATGTCTCCCCCTGCCCTTCTCACTCACTCATACTCTCCAAATTTATCATGCAATGCCAAGCTTTGTTTCAAAATGGACCAATTTACACTCCCCCCACCCCCAGCAAAATCTGAAGATACTGTTTTGGTGAAGATGTGCAGCGTTGTATGAGAATTCTCATTGCTATGCACTCTCACCAAAGCATGATAGTTTCAGGCTTCAGTTGTGTGAATTTTGTACATGTTAAAAAATTTTTCATTGAGGCTTTAATTAGCATATCCCTAATAAGGAATAATATGGAGTATCTTCTCGTATGTTTATTGATTATCTATGTTTCCTCTTTTGTGATCTGCCTGGGTAGGGATCTTTTTTTGAACATTTTCTGTTGGATTGTTTGCCTTTTCCTTGTTGATTCACAAACATCCTTTATATATTCTTAGTATTAGTCCTTGATATTTAACAATCCTTGCAAATATCTTTCTCTTGATCTGTGGCTTGCCATTCAACTCTTTCTACTGTGTTTCTTGAAGAACAGTTCTTCATTTAAATTTTTTTTAAGTTTATTTATTTTGAGAGACAGAGAGGGAGAATGGCAGGAAGGAGCAGAGAGAGAGAGAGAGAGAGAGAGAGAGAGAGACCCAAGCAGGCTCTGTGATCATAGATATGGGGCTTGAACTCACAAACCATGGGACCATGATCTGAGCTGAAATCAAGAGTTGGATGCTCAGCCAACTGAGCCCCTCAGGCACCCCCCAGTTTTTTTAAAGTAGTAGAACTGAGGGGTGCCTGGCTGGCTCAGTTGGTGGGGCGTGAGACTCTGGATCTCGGGGTTGTGAGTTTGAACCCCATGTTAGGGATAGAGATTACTTAAAAATGAAATCTTAAAAAAAAATAAAGTAGTAAAACTGAGCTATTTTCATTATTATTAGTGCTTTATGTGTCTTAGGAAAGACTTCCCTTCCCTACTATAAAGAAGATAGTCTCTCAGGTTACCTTCTCAAAGCTCTATAGTTTGACTTTTCTTACTCAAGCCTGTAATCCACAAGTTGGTTTTAGGATATGTAGGAGTGAGGCAGCCCATGTAAGGTTTTTCAGTTTCAAACTGGTACAAGTTGAACTCTATCAAAAAACCACTGCTCTGCTCACTGCCTGGCAGAGCCAGCCCTCTAATATGTGGAAGACAATATTCCTACATCTGCAGGCCTGTTCCTCGGTTTCGTTGTCGTTGTCTGTTGTCTGTTCTTGTCATTTGTCTTTGTCTTTTTCTGCAAATATACCACACCTTTTTCTAAAAACATCTTTATTGAAATATAATTCACATACCATAAAATCTACCCATGTAAAGTATCCAGTTCAGAGGCGCCTGGGTGGCTCAGTGGGTTAAGCCTCTGACGTCGGCTCAGGTCATGATCTTATGGATCATGAGTTCGAGTCCCACATTGGGTGAACTTGAACCCCACTTCGGGTGAGTCCCACTTCTCAATTTCTCTCTTTCCCTCTCTCTCTCTGCCTCTCACTCACTTGTGCCCTCTCTTTCTCTTTCTCTCAAAAAAAGTATACACCTCAGTACTTTCAGTGTCATGAAAGGGTTGTGCAGCCATCACCATGAGGTTAGTTTATGTTCTCTCTCCAAAAGTGAGTCCCCCATCAGCAGTCGCTCCAGAGCCCCCTCTGCCCCAGCCTCTGGCAGCCACTAGTCTATTTCTGGTCATCTCAAAGAAATGGAATTTTACAATATGTCTACTATCCATATGTCTTTATTTTAGTGTCAGTTAATGCATTTTGCCCGTTTTTAATGGAATTGTTGGTTTCTTACTGTTGAGTTCTGAGTTTCTTTATATATCTGTATATAGCACCTTTGTTGGGCGTGTGACTTTCAGAAATTTTCTTCTGGTCTCTAGCTTATCTTTTGATTGTATTAACATCACCTTTTGCAGATCAGAAGTTTTAAATTTTTTATAAAGTCCAATATTTCAGGTTTTTTTCTTTTTATAGCTTATGGTTTTGCTATCATACCTAAGAACTCTGTCTACCCCTAGGTCAGGACAATTTTGCTCCTGTTTTGTTTATGGTTTTACAATTTCCATTTAGATTTATGATCCATTTTGAGTTAATTTTTGCACAAGGCGTGATGTTTATTTATATAGTTCTCTTTCTAGACTGTCAATTCTGTTCCATTGATCTCTGTATCTCTTCTCTCTCCAATACCATATTGTCTTGATTTCTGTAGCTTTATAAGCCTTACAATTGGGTAGCTTGAGTCCTCCAACTGTATTTCAAAATTGTTTGGACTGTTCTGGTTCCTTTGCATTTCCTTATGAATTTTACTTTATTTTATGAAATGTTTTTGTTTATTTACTTATTTAGAGAACGAACACAAGCAGGGAAGGGGCACAGAGAGGGGGAGAGAGAGAATCCTAAGCAGGCCCTGTGCTGTCAGCACAGAGCCCAATCTCCCATGAACTGTGAGATCATGAGGTGAACCGAAATCAAGGTTTGGACGCCCAACCGACTGAGCCACCCAGGCGCCCCCTCCATATAAATTTTAGAAAAAGTTTGTCTATCTTCAAAAATTTCTGTGGGGATTTTCTTGGAATTGATCTGTAGATCAATTTGATGAGAATTGCCATCTTAGTTTTATTGAGTCCTCTAATCCAAGAATATGGCCTGTCTCTCCATTTATTTAAAATTTCTTTTATTGGCATTTTGTAATTTTTAGCGTACGTAATCCTGTGTACATGTTTTGTTAGATTTATACCTAAAAATTTAATTTGGGAGTTATCGTTGTGATACTGTGTTTTTAATTCTACTCCCAGTAATTGTTCATTATTATCATGCAGAAATACAATACTTTTGTGTCTTGACCTTGAATCTTGCAACGTTTATAAATATGCTGATTCTAGGAGTTTTTTGTTGTTTATTCATTGGGATTTTCTACATTGACAATCATATCTATCGTCTGTGACATGTTTTTACTTGTTACATCCCCATCTTACAAAATTTCTTTTTGTTGCCTTCTTGGAGATCTTTGCCTTTGTCAGCTCTTTGGGAAAAAGCATTCAGTCTTTTGGTAATAATATTTTAGCTGTGGAGTTTTTGTAGATGGCCTTTCTTTGTTACATATTGTTGGATTCAGTTTACTAAATTTTTGTTTAGAATTTTCTTTCGAACTGCAGTATCCTGTCATATTTCTAAAGAAACTCCTGGGGTGTTTACAGTTAACATCATTGCTTTGGTTTTCTAACCCCAGAGTCTAGCTTTGGGTCCTGGGGACACATATATTTCCAAACAAAATATGACTGACTTGCATCAGCTCTTTTCTGAAATTTGGGGAAATCCCACGTTATTGACAAAGGGAAACAACTAGGAAATCCTAGCAGTGAGAGGCACAGGAAGCAATCCTCTGGCGCGGGTGCATGAGTGTGTAAGTTATCCAGGGCTGTCAGCCACCCTGATGTTCTTCTTGGACAGGAAGGAAATAATTTTCACTTGGGTAGAGAGACGGGTATGTATCATCAGGTGAAAATGTCTTTCTTACCGGGCAGAAGTTCCTGACTAATTGTACAGCCCGTGTAGCATTTCTAGGCATCTCCCTCCCCACCGCCCCTCCACGTTGAGCAGTCCTGGCCTTTAGACCTTAACACCCATCAGGGGATTACCCACTGAAGCTGCTTTGAGTGGACCTGCTCTGTTCACACAAATGACTCAGGACTGCAGACTCCAGGATTTGCCCCAAGCACTTTATCAGTTACTCCCTGCTGCTTCCCATCCTCTCTGCTTCTTCAGCCTCCACTGAACTTTGTGCAGACTTTCCCCCAAGATCTTGCCTCAGACATCTTGGGATGCCACAGCTCACTGTGAACCCAGTAGCTCAATTGATCCTATTCTTGATATTCGGACCTTCTAGTTGTACAAGCCAATAAACCTACTTTTAAAAAAATGTTTATTTTTGAGAGAGCAGGAGAGAAAGAGAGAGAGAGCACACGCACATGCACACAAGTATCGGAGGGGCAAAGAGAGGGGGACAGAGGATCTGAAGCAGGCTTTATGCTGACATCAGAGAGCCTGATGTGGGGCTTGAACTCACAAATTGCGAGATCCTGACCTGAGCCGAAGTTGGACGCTTTACAGACTGAGCCACCAAGGCATCCCAATAAATTCCCTTTTTTATGTGTAAATTCTTTAGAATTGGATTTTTAATCTCTAAAAACATAAAGAGCCCTGACTAATACAGAAATATTTTATAAAGTGTTGTGAATGCCAGACTAGCAGTTTGAACATTGATTCAATAGGGAGAGGGAGCCCTTGAAAAGTTTTGAGTAGGTAAGTGGCATACTTTTGTTTATTCAATCACTCCAGCATTTATTGAGTGCTGGATCATGAGTATCCATTGGTAAACAGCACCATGGCCCCTGCCCTGAGGAACTCACTGTTCATTTCGTTCAGTAAATAATGTTTGAGTGCTGATTATGTACAATACACTGTGGTTAGGGCTTGTTGACATAAGGCACTTAGTTCAAGGTGGCGGTAAAAATGGTGCACTTGGAAGGTCGAGCTGGTTTGCACCAGTGCACAGGTGTTCCGAGTCGACTGGGCTCAGGTGGGGATGCCGTTCAAGGCTACTGCAAGAGCCCAGCTGTGAGATAGGAAGGACCTGAGCTACAGCAGGAATGGTAGAAGGGAAAGCAGGGACAGCCTTGAAACCACGGAGTGGGGAAGGAAAATTGAAGACAAGTTGATTGATTGCACGTGGAAGCAGAGAAAAAGAGAAGTGGAAAATGGGATTTGAGGACGACTTGAATGGTGGTGCATGAACAATGGCAGAGACGTGGGGAGGAGCAGTTGGTTTGAGGGATGGTGAGTATCTTGGTATCTATGTTCGTGATGGATGTTGGTTTGTGGTTTTCATATCTTGTGACGATTTCTTTTTCTTTCCCTTGATTAGTCTGGCTAGTGGTTTATCAGATTTATTAGAATTCTCCAAAGATCGGCATTTGGTTTTATTTTTTTTTTCATTTTTTTTTCTATTTTGTTACTTTCTGCTCTGATCTGTGTATCATCTTTCTTCTAATTAATTTGGGTTTAACTTTCTCTTCTATTTTTTGTTTTTTTTTTAATATTAAAAAAATTTTTTTTAAGTAATCTCTGCATCTGAAGTGGGACTCTGGCTTATAACCCTGAGATCAGAAGTCGTATGCTCTACCGACTGAGCCAGCGAGGTGCCCCACTTTTTCTCATTTCTTAAGGTTGAAGCTAAAGTCATTTATTTGAGTCCTACTTCTTTTCTAATTTGGGCGTTTAGTCCTGGACATTTCTTCTCTTAATACTATTTTAGTTATCTATACAATGGAATACTACTTGGCAACGAGAAAGAATGAAATCTGGCCATTTGCAGCAACGTGGATGGAACTGGAAGGTATTATGTTGAGTGAAATAAGTCAGTCAGAGAAAGAAAGATACTATATGTTTTCACTCATATGTGGATCTTGAGAAACTTAACAGAAGACCATGGGGAGAGGAAGGGAAAAAATAAAGATACAGAGCGGGAGGGAAACCATAAGAGACTCTTAAATACTAAGAACAACCTGAGGGTTGATGGGGGGTGGGGGGGAGGGGAAAGTGGGTGATGGACATTGAGGAGGGCACTTGTTGGGATGAGCCCTGGGTGTCGTATGGAAACCAATTTGACAATAAATTGTATTTAAAAATGGTATTTTAGTATCATCTTACAGATTTTGAAATGCTGTGCTTCTTTTTTCATTTAGCTCAGTTTAATTTTTAATTTCATCATTTATTTATTATTTTTTTAGAGGGAGAGCTTGGGGGAGAGGGGCACAGGGAGAGGAGGAGAGATTTTTAAGCAAGCTCCATGCTCAGCAAGGAGTCTGATCTAAAGCTTGATCCCACAACACTGGAATCATGACCTAAGCTGAAATCAAGAGTCGAATACTGAGTCTACTGAGTCACCCTGGTGGCCCATTGATTTCTTCAAAAAAATTTTTTTTAATGTTTATTTACTTTTGAGAGAGAGAGACAGAGCACAAGCCGGGGAAGGACAGAGAGAGAGGGAGACACAGAACTCAAAATAGGCTCCAGGCTCCAAGCTGTCAACACAGAACCCGACACAGGGCCCAAACCCACAAACCATGAGATCATGACCTGAGCAGATGCTTAACCAAATAAGCCACCCATCACTGGATGCTTAACCAAATGATGCCTCCATCATTGATTTATTTATTGACCCATGAGTTATATAGAAGTGCGTGGGTTTTTTTTTTTTTTTGGTATGTTACCTTTCTTTTTTTTTTTCTTAAATAGTTTATTGTCAAGTTGGTTTCCATAAAACACCCAGTGCTCATCCCCACAAGTGCCCTCCCCCATGAGAAGTGTGTTGTTTAATTACCAAATATTTGAAAAGAATGTGTGTTCTGCTGTTGTTGGGGGAGTGACCTGTAAATGTCAATTAATTAGCTCTAGGTGGTTGGTGGTTTTGTTCAAGTTTTCCATATCCTTCCTGACTTTCTGCCTACTTCTATACATTTTTGAGAGGGGTATTGAAATTACTGACCACATTTGTGGATTTGTCTTTTTCTCCTCGTAGTTATTAGTTTTTGCTTCATATATTTTGGAGTTCTGTTATTAGATGCATAAATGTTTAGGATTTTCATGCCATTTTGATTAACTTGCCCCTCTATCATTATGAAATTCTCTTCTTTGTTCTTCATAATGGCCTTTGTTCTGAAATAGGCTTTGTCTGAAATAAATATAGCCATTCCAGCTTTCTTATTAGTATAAAAATGGTATATCTTAAGTTCTGTTTCTTAGAGGCAACATATAGTTGGGTCTTGTTGGTAATCTAAATGGACAATCTCTTCCTTTTAATTGGCGTGTTTAGACCATTTACATTCAATGTGCATATTGGTATGAGTAGGTTTAAGTCTGTATCTTTTGCTAGTTTTCTGTTTGTCCCATCTGTTCTTTGTTCCCCACCCCCCAGGTTTATTGAGGTATAACTGACAAATAAAGATTATACATATTTAAGGTTTAAAATGTAATGTTTTGTTCTAGATGTACATTATGAAATGATTACCACAGTCAAGCTAATTAACACATCCATCACCTCACACAGTTACCTTTTGGTGTGTGTGGTGAAAACACTTAAGATCTACTATCTTAGGAAAGTTCAAGTATTCGATACAGTATTTTTTTTAAAGTGGGCTCCACGCTAAGTAGGCTCCACATCCAGTGTGGAGCCCAACGTGGGGCTTGAACTACAGCCCTGAGATCAAGACCTGAGCTGAGGTCAAGAGTCAGATGCTTAACTGACTGAACCACCTAGGCTCAATACCCCAATACAGTATTATTAACTATAGCCATTATATGTACATTAAATATTCCAAAATTATTCATTCTACATAACTGAAACTTTGTATCCTATGACCAAAATCTTCCTATTTCCTTCACCCCTCAGCCCCTGACAACCACCATCCTACTCTCTTTTTATGAGTCCAACTCTTTTAGATTACACATGTAAGTGAGATCATGCAGAATTTGTTTGTCTGTGTCTGGCTTATTTCACTTAGCATAATGTCCTCTACCCTTATCCATGTTGTTGCAAATGGCAGGATTTCCTTTTTTTTTTTTTTTAAGGCTGAATAATGTTCCAGTGTGTGTGTGTGTGTGCGCGTGCGCGCACGCACGTGCCACAATTTCTTCATCTATTAATTAATTACAGGCACTTAGGTTGTTTCCATATCTTGACTATTGTGAGTACTGCTGCGGTGACTGTGGAGTGCAGGTAGCTCTTTAGGATCCAGTTTTCCCACCACCACTTAGGGAGAGCCTCTCCTTTCCCTACTGTGTGATGACTTCTTTCAGCATTTGCAAGTTTGGAAAAGTCTTTATTTCCCTTCATTTTTGAAAAATTTTCACTTGGCATAGAATTCTAGGTGGACTCTTATTCTTTTAATATGCTAAAGATGTTTCTTCGCTGTCTTCTTGCTTGCATTGTTCCAAAGAGAAATATGCTGTGTAACATGTGTTTTAATTATCTGCTGTTTCTAAGATTTTCTCTCTATCACTGGTTTTGAGCAGTATGATTATGATGTTTCTTGTAATGGTTTTCTTCATGTTATTTTGTGCCTGGGAGTCATTGAGCTTCCTGGGTCTGTGAATTTATAGTTTTCATCATATTTGGAAGATTTGGGGCTATTATTAATCTGTTATTAATCCTATCCAGTGTATTTTCATCTCAGACATTGTAGTTTTCATCTCTTGAAGCTTAATTTGGGTCTTTTAAAAATATATCTTCCGTGTCTTAACTTTTTGATCATATGAAATAGTGTTAAAAGTCTTTTAATGTCTATTAATTCTCACATCTGTGTCATTTTGGGTTGGTTTGGTTAATTTATTCCCCCCCCCCCCCACCGCCCTCACTCTCATTTTGGGTTGTATTTTCCCGTCTCTTTGCATGCCTAGTAATTTTTTAATTGGACACCAGACGTTGTGAATTTTACCTTGTTGAATGCTGGATAACTCTGTATTCCTATAAACATTCTTGAGTTTTATTCTGTGACACTGTTAAGTCACTTGGAAACAATTTGATCCTTTCAGGTCTTGCTTTTAGGATTTGTTAGACAGGACCAGAACAGTGTTTAGTCTAGGGTTAATTATCTCCACAACTGACCCAAGATTCTTCTGAGTGTTCTGCCAAATTTACTGTGAATTTTGAGGTTGTCCAGTCTGGTTAGTGGGAACACGCAGTATTGTTGGCCTTGTGTAAGCTTAAGTACTGTCCCTCTTCATTTAGCTTTTTCCCTGGCTTTGGGCAGCTTGCTAACATGCTTTGTGCTGATTAGCACGCTGCTGAATCCTCAAGGGGGCTCTAGCTGGAGTTCTCAGTCTTTTCAGTTTCTTCCTCTCCGAAACTCATTCCTGCAGATTCTCGCCATTTTGATCTCCCTAGGTTTCTGGCTCTGTCTTTTCAACTTGGGGGAGGTTGCCAGGCTGTGCCTGAATTCTCCTTCCCTGCACCGTGAGCTCGAAACTTAAGGTGGTAACGTGGGGCAATCCTAGCGATCACCTTGTTTCTCAGTTCTCCCTGTCGCTGTCATTTGTTGTCTGAAGTTCAGTGTCTTGTAACCTAGTTTTTCCTTTGTTTTTTTTTTCCCCCCTCATCTTTTGGTTGTTTCAGAGAGGAAGGCAAACTCAATCCCCTTACTCCATCTTGGCCAGAATCCTTCTAATAATTTTTGATGGAATGTTTGACATTGCGTATGAAAAATTATAGAGATAATTTAATTCATTGTAGAGGTATTTTCTTACAGAATAGGTTTATTTTAGCTTCAGGCTGGAAGCTGAAAGAGAGGCAATTCTCCTTAATGTAATCAGGGATTAAACTGATTTGAAGCTGGGAATAAGTCTTTTTGAGGGCTTATTCATTTCTGATTCATTCTTATTCCTAATATATGGCCCTTCAGAGATTTCAGCTGAAAACATGGAGTGTTTTTCAGTATCCTTTTTCCTTAGTGGACCCTAAACTCTTTAATTTCCCCTCTGTCCCTTTGAGACTATGGGAAGCATCGCTCAATCTATGAGTCATTGCTTTTGCTAAGCTTCTCAGCCTTTCAGCTGCTTTTTTAGAATCAGTAAGGCCTGGAGGGGAAAAGAAGTCAGCAGCGAATGTTGGTCTCATCTTTGTATGTTTCTCATCTCTGTTTTATCTTGGCTCTCAAGTCCGCATTGCATTGGCTCTGATACCTTCAAACAGATTTCGAAAAATATCTAACCCGGTGTTTCTGCTTGTATTTTGTGAAAGAGTTTGTAGGCAACAAAACTAATCTACTATTACCAGAAAGAGAAAATGTACATTCCGTTTTTTATGAGTTACTTTATTGTACTTCATCAAGGTGTTTGAAATCCGCATTCTCTTCCCTAAACGTAATTTCCTGTTTAGTCTTAATTCTCACTGTATCATTAATGTTCCTCCGTCGCCATTTTATCATTGCACTGCCATTTTTGAGCTCTTTATTTTAATTCAGCCTTTGGGCCGTTGGGTTTATTCAGAAAATTTTTTTCTCTGGGAGCCCCCTACCCCCGTTTCAATTGGCTTGCTTTCTCTCCAGGTCTATTTGTGCGCTGCTGTCCTTGAATTATTTCTACTTGTTTTCCTGATTACCGTTTCTTTAACATCATGTCTTTCTCTTTCTAGGCTCATCCAGTCACATGCTGGAACACTTCGTCAAAATCCCTGAAAAGGGTTTGGGAGAGTAAACTTTGAGTCCTTGCCTGTCTGAATATGTCTATTCAGTTCTCACTCTTGATAGTTGAAGCTATATTATTTCCTTTCTTACAGAATTGGAGGCAGTGAGGAAAATCTGACAAGAATGCTCTTCCAATTCTTTTGAAGGCCGTATGTTTTTCCTCTGTGGGAATTTAAAGGATTTTTTTCTTTATTCTCAGTGTTCTGATATTTCATCATAGTAGACCCATATCTTTATATAAATAATATAAAAAATTATAAAATATTTTTTAAATATTTTAAAAATTATCTTCCTTGGCATTTGACTGGCTTTTTAAATATGAAAGCTAGTGTCTCTTTTTCACATCTGGGGGATTTTCATCTCATTTCTTTTGTTATATTCTCCCCTTGATTCCCTTTAGCTATTCTGGAATTTTCATTAGATCGCTGCTGATACTTCTAAATTTGTCCTCAATCACTTAACTTTTCTTTCACATTTTTACCTCTTTTGTTCCTCTTTTGCACTGTGTTCTGAGAAAATCACTCAGAAAAACATGTTCTTCAGCTAGAGTGTTTTTTGATACTCATTTTTTATTTTCCAATCCTTAATTGGTTTGTTTCTTAACAGCCAATTCTTGTTTTATGAATGTGATAACCTCTCTAATCTTTCTCCTAATATTAATAATTAATTCTAAGTCATTTTCTGTGTGCTACATCTACTCTTAATCATTTTAATTTGCAGGACTTTATGTGATCCATTTATTGCAAGGCATCTATCCAAAGAATTCTAGGTCAGCAGCCAACATTCATGATGAGTAATTTACAGCTTTACTTGGTCTCTTGAGAAAAACCAAAGAGGAAATGCATTTTTAATGCCTACCTAACATCTTAAATATTCCTCCTCCTCCCTACTGCTGCGTCCCCAATAAACTTCACACTGCTGGTAAGAGATCTCTGAAAATCTCTCCCAACCCTCTCAAATCCCTTCAAATATCTAGTGCACATAGCTTCTTATCCCGCCCCCCCCCCTTTGTTCTTCTTCCAACTTGGAATCTCTGTTTTCTTTATATGTTTTAAAATCTCTATGTGCAATTACCTGTGGATTTTCTGCAACAAAGGAAAGCCCAAGAGCTGCGACGTGGAAAAGACTCTTTCTCCTTAGAAATTGAACATAGTGAGACAGGACCATGAGTGCTCATGCTATACAATTGTTGTCCCTGTTAAGACTTTTCCCGAGGAAGTATTTGAAAGTTTCTGTAGAGAGAATCCCAGTATTTGATAGTGGCACCCAAAGAATACTTCTCCAGTTCAGTCTCACTCCTTCTCCTGCTGCGGGTGTTTAACTACTTTTGTGGCCTTGTGGAGGCGAGGCCAGGCAGAGCCTGACTGAGGTCATCATGGTTTCTTTTTCTTTTTTTAAGTTTACTCATTTATTATTTCTGAGAGAGAGAAAGAGGGAGGCGCGCATGTGCGCGCGCGCGCGCACACACACACACACACACACACACACACACACACAGAGCCCAAGCTAGGGAGGGGCAGAGAGAGAGAGAGAGAGAGGGAGACACTGAATCCAAAGCAGGCTCCAGGCTCTGACCTGTCAGCACAGAGCCACGTGGGGCTCAAACCCATGAACTGTGAGATCATGACCTGAGCCAAAGTTGGAAGCTCAACCGACTGAGCCACCCAGTTGCCCCAAGTTCAACATGATTTTTTGTCACATATCTCAGAGCCAGAGAGGGGCACACACCCGCGTTTCTGCCCTATATCGTGTGAAAACAAGAAGATGTTCACCAAGGAGATATCTGTATACTTGCTGGCTGTTTGCTGCTGGCGGTCTCCCTTAACAACTTGAAACAAACCCAGGCCATAAGATCCTCCCAATGTCTGGAGGTAGCATTTCAAGTTTCATCTACATTTGTCTGGGTTTCCCAAACGCTAGGGTGTGGGTGGCTTAAAACTCACTGCCAGTCCCTTCATGATTCATCCTCTTCAGCTGAAGTCAAATTAGTGCGTGCAGTCTCCCAGCTGAACTTTTGGGAGGGGGCCCTCCTCAGGCTTTGGATCCTGCTTTCATCTACCCCCCTGCCCCCCGATCTGACTGACCTCAGGTCCACTTTTGTATTTTGGATCACTTCTCTCCCCTAGATCTGCACCTTCTCTTCAGTGGGAGCTAGACCATTTAATCTTGCTTTTGGAGAACAGATAGGATGACCTTTTCTCTTCCTCAGATTAGCTTCACCGACGGTGAGAATTCTGAAGATTGTGCTGAAGACTAACATGGCTGAATAAACCTTGACGATACATTTGGGTTACGGGCTTTTAATCTGGGTCAGAGCTTCTCAACTCCAGCTACGCATCAGGCTCCCCGGGAATCATCTGAAAAAGTGTCTCTGCACGGGACTCAGCCCAGGCCAGCAGAATGTACATCTCTGAGGGAGGAGTCAAGGCTCTGGTATTTTCTGAAAGCCCGCTCGGTGACTCAGTGTGTGGTCAAGGTTGGGAAGCTCTGCTCCTGGTGCTCCGGGCCCTTCCAGCCTTGCTGTCTTCTCGCCCAGGAGGTACCTGCTGTCGCGGTCTGGAGAAGTAGGCGGTGCCCTGTCCCCCTGCTCACCAACACGTACTAATCAGTTGGGCCTATGGATTGCGGCCATTCCATTCTGCTGTTCTCTTGAAAGCAAACAGAAAAACAATTTGGTGACCTAGAGTCCATGAACGACCTTAACATGGGAGTCACTTCACAGTTGCTCTGCTCTTGTGGCTTCCGCTCTTGTCCCATTTCACTGGCATCTCTAACCACAGATCAAAGTCTTCTGATCTAGACCCTTAAGAAATCCTTCTTGCCAACTGACCACGTTCCTGGTAGCAAGTATTCTATATCAGTGACTTTAAAGCCTCCATTATCACCAGCTTCACAGAGGCTGCAAAGTCCCAGGGGGCTACTGGTACCGGTGGAGCTTAGTAGGGGGCGGGGGTGGTGGTGGCTGGTGTTGGTCACAAGACTTCTGTGCCCACCCAGGAGCAACTTCTCTTTCTTTGTCTGTGGAGGTCATGTTTTAAGTGATGCCTGATTTACAACTCAGACTTGCTTAATTTGGTAGACTTACAGAATGCTGCATACATTCGGTTTTTCTCTAATATGTGCAGTTGCAACGGCATATTCTCCCCCAAGTTTGCCGCTCTGTCTCACAATTTCTGTCCACCCGCCTTGGGCTATCTGGGGTGAACGTCAGAGTTGTGTCTGGGCACCTCCTGTTCTTTAACATCCCTGTTTTGATAGTCTGACATTTATGGTGAGAATGTTTTCTTGTTCAAGGTTAACACAAAAGGTTTAATCTGAAGTCCAGCTGAATAGCACACCTTAAAACACCAAGATGGCTCAGAGTGCCTCAAAATGCAGTCTGGGCTTAAAGACTTGTGCTCTGTTGGGGAAGGGATGGGATGGTCAATGGCTACCCCACACATGACCTTTTCCTCTCTTTTTTGTCTTCCACTTAGGAGAAAGCAAACCTGTGAGTAACTAGAGAGAGAAATGATGGAGCGTACCCACACCTCAGCAAATCAGACACACAAAATTAATTCTTTACTTCACAATCCAAGCTGTGTGCGGAGTCTAAAGAAGAACTTGGCGGGTTCTCCTCATCCATTCACCTGTCTTGTGTGCCTGCGTCCGCTTCTGCCGCAAGTAGAGAGCAACTTCCTTGAACCATTTCAACATCTTTGCTTCTTTCCCACATCCCTTGATCTTTTTATTACCTCTGTTATTGGCTGTCAGGTATACTGTACTCCATGCAGTTCCCCTCTTGGATGGACGAGGAGAAAGCTTTAGGTCCTGCAGGCGGAAGTAGACGGTGGAAGAGTTCGTTGCGGTGAGGTGACCCTTGGGAGAAATAGCTACAAACCAATCAGACATTTCTGTGGACTATAACCTCCTGTTGCTTATATTTTGAACCTAATTATGCTGAAAGAGCTCATGACTCCTTCTTAGCTTTTAATTACATTTAAAGAAAGCCTCCTATTATCTCAGCTTGGAGATGTTTCAGGCTCCTCAAAGTGGAGTGGGAAGAAGACACACACACGCACACACAACTATTCCTCCATAAATATCGGAGGTAACTCTCGTATTTCTTGTGTTGGTTGAGAGCTTGGCGCCCATCTTTCATGGCAGTGGATTCTCTCAAACGTTCTCTGAGTTTTGCAGGTTTGTGTTTTTGTTTTTGAGAATTCCTGCTGGTATGGCTGTGATGCTTGGTCTGATCCCAAGTTTGTTTCAAGGATTATCGGGCTGGAGTGGGGTGGGGGTTGCTTGACTGCCTCTGTCTCTGTTGGGGACCACTGGCTTCCTGGGGTAGTTTTATGCAGAGAGGCCATGTTGTTGCTGTTCGCTGCTCAGCACGAGTCCCTGGAGAACATGGGACAAGAGAGAGATAGAGGACGAGCACTCCACATGTAGTTTTCAAATTAACTACCGAGAAGACTGCTCAGCCCCCACAGGAAGTCCCTTCTGATGCACTAGTAAGTCACATACTATAGATTGAAAATCACTGCTGGATGACCCTAAATATTTATAATCACCCAGAGATTTTAACCTTGTGAAGAAAGGTTTAAAAGTTACCTCACGGTATGGCCATTTTTCTGAAAGTACAGTATTTTGTTCGGCACAAACAGCCACACGATGTTGAACTTCTCAGTCGTGATGCCGAATTGAGGTACTTTTAGTTTAAAAAGACTGCTCACTTAGTAGTAGTCACATTCTGTCTTACATGCAAAAACTTTACATGACATTATGATATAATTTGTCACCATACATGCCAAAATCTGCAAAAAAATTTTAAAAAGACGATCACAGAAACCCATTTGAATTGTAGCAGAATTGTATTATTTTTCTTTGAAAGTTGATCATCAATAGGTATATCGCATCGCCCCTATTAATAAGAATATTTACTTGGCTGCTTAAATCTCTTTATTTCCAGGGAAGGCTGTGCCAGGAGATGCTGTTCTCAAGGGAGTAGGTGCCAGCTCATAGTGAAGGGTGCCATCTGCTGGACTTACTAATTTTCTCTCTAACACCAGGAATCTTCTTTCAGGACTCCTGGATTCTAATATTTCTTCCATGCTTGGGGCACCCCCTCCCCTTATTGGGCCCTTTATAACACAGCATAAACACAACACAGAATCCCCACGTAGTGATGGTAGCAGCATCCGATCTGGACCCTAATGGTGCTTGTCTCTCCTTGAGTGTGCTGCACCAGCCACTTGCTTCTAATGAATAGAGTCTGACAAAAGCCATGGGTTGTCCCTTTTAAGATTGGGTCACAAAAGACTATCATGTCTGTCTTGGTCACAGCTCTCTCTCTCTCTCTCTCTCTCTGTCTGCTGGTCTGGCTTGCTTTTTCTGATGAAGCCAGCTCCCGTGTTGTGATCGACACCATGGAGAGGTCCCCATGCCAGGGTCTGGCCAACAAACAGTGAGAGACTGAGGCCTTCACTGAAACCAAGAATCTCAATCCAACAGCTTGTGAGGAACACAGTCCTGCCAACGACCGCCTGAGCAAGCTTGGAAGCAGATCCTTCCCCCATGGAGCCTTCAGATGAGACTGCAGCCCCGGTCAACACCTTGATTGCAGCCCTGTGAGAGTCCCTGGTTTCTGACCCACAGAAACTGTGAGGAAATAAATGTTGTTTTGAGCCATAATGTTTTGGTATACTTTCTTATGCAGCAGTACGCAAGTCATTTAAGGACCACTGTTGGCTCACTAATTTTGGTGGATTTTCAAAAGCTCTGGAAGCCTCCTGTTCAAATTTGGCTTAAACCTCATAGATACGTTCTGCTGTGCCTGCCTGGTGTGCCTGTTAGACCTTCTCCAAGAGACTACTCCTGGAAGGGACTACTCCTGGAAGCTTCTGGGGCCACTTGGTCTACGGTCCTGCAAAAAAGATGTCACCAAAGGTAGGCCTTTATCATACACCAATGAGTGAGCATTTTAAGGTAAGTATACTTTCCAGAGTAACACAGGTTATTTTTATTATTAATTTTCCCTTGTAAGAGTAAAACGCCAACCCGTTCTCCTGGCGAAAATAAGAACGTTATAAATAAAGATAAAGTCCCCCTTGACAGTAACCCGATCAAGGTCCCTCTACTCCCCACCTCTCCACTCTTTATTATGAATGTAGAGTAAATCTTTCCAGAACTTAACAAGTGTATGTATAAACATGCACGTGCCGGGGCGCCTGGGTGGCTTAGTCGGTTAAGCGTCCGACTTTCGCTTAGGTCATGATCTCACGGTTCGTGGGTTCGAGCCCCGCGTCGGGCTCTGTGCTGACTGCCAGCTCAGAGCCTGGAGCCTGTTTCAGTCTGTGACTCCCTCTCTCTCTGACCCTCCCCTGCTCACGCTCTCTCTCTCTAGAAATAAATAAAAAAAAACCTTAAAAAAAATTAAAAAAAAAAAACATGCATGTGCCTGTTTTTGCAAAAATAATCCTCTCCTGCAGGTATCATTCACTGTTTTCACTCCTCCTTGCTTTTTTTTTTTTTTTTTTTGATTCAACAATCTCATCCAGTTCCAAAATCCCTGTTGATACTTGGGCATCTAGTTCATTCTTAGCTATGAGGTGATGAAAAGACCCCATTTTATTTACCTTGCACTGATGAGCTTTAGGTTGTTGCCAGATTTTCTCTTTTACACACACTGCCAAGGTGAGCATCTCATACCTCTCTATTCCAGACTGTGTTTTCTAGAGCAGATACTTAAGAGGGCAGATGCTGAATCGTCTAAGGCGTGCGTGCTCAGTCTTAGCAACACCATCATATTGCTCGACAAAATGGCTGTGCCAACTTAGGCTTCCTGCAGCAATGAAAGTGCCTCTTTGCCCTAAACTCTGCCAAAATGTCATATTTTCCATTCCGGTGGGTGAAAAATGACTTCTTGTTTTAGTTTGCATTCCTTTGGTTATTGGTGAGGCTGAAAACTCTTGCATATATTTATTGGCAGGTTTTTTTCCCCCTTTTTACAGGGCTTCTAATGGTTGTTTGGGAGGGGGCTGGGGGGAGGTGTGGAGCATGTGGATTTGAAGTTGGATGCCAGCGACCCACGGGCGTCGCATACCAGTTCTGAGAACATCAGCTTCCCATCTCTGATAGCGCTGCGAGAGCCTGTGAGACACCGAGATCACGGGCATCCTCTCCCTTTGTGGGGAGGAAGAACGACTGGTTTCAGCTGGGATGTTAATCTAGAGAGGCCCTGAGCTTATCCGGTACAGAAACTTCTTGCCTCTTCCCATTACTGCTGTGAGAAGGCAAAACAAGGGGCTTGTGATATTGGCCTAAGTCACTGCCTCTGGTTCATACTATGGGGGTGGGGCAGGGGATGGATGAGACGCGGGGCTCCCCTGGGCACGACTACTGGACATCTATAGAGGCAGGACCGACAGGGGCCTAGACTCAGAAATTCAAGTTTGGGACGTGTCACGCCAGCAAGGCAGAAGCATTAGGGGTGCATGATGGTGGACGGGAACTAGAGAACTAGTTGCAAAAACAAGACCATTTCTGATCCTCAAGTTTCTTCCCTGCCAAATATGTACATTTATGAATTTTAAAGAATATCTCATATATGTGACTCACTCCGTTCTCAACATTGCTGAAGATGGATAAACTTGCTGTTTAGACCACGGGTTACAGAACTGGGGTGGAGTTAGAAGAGGAACAGATTTGATCCAAAGATCTTTATCTTGCAGCTGGATACAGAAGCTGAGGAAACGTCAGCCTGTCTCTCTTCGGGAAGTATGCGTACATCCTAGGCTGTAAGAGAGAAAGTCACATTATTGTAGAGCCCGGCATTGGGGGAAGGAAGTGTATAGATGGGCAGATGGGGTATGTGAATAATGAGCCACCACAAGGATGGGTTGTTTTGGGAGGGGAGGGGGGTACCAGCCCACATGGATCCATCCCTTCCTGTAACAGCAAGCACCGTTACTTCCGGGCAATTCCCTATAGGTGTGCACAGTCTTGGTGGAATGATACATTGAGGATCTGGCGGAACTCCTGCTGCAGAAACTAAAGAGGCCCCCGAAGTCTCCATCTGCCAGATTCTTCCTCTAACGTCTGCAGTGGAGCCAAAGTGTCAGCATGGTGCCTGAAGTATGGGTGGGTGACTCGTTCTTCTGGAACTTTTAATCCTTTAATCCTAAATGGAGTGAAGCAGATCATTTCATTCATTCCAGTGGCTGTGCTGGGGAAGATGGTCAAGCTACTCCAGTTAGAGGCTCTGTGCAGCTCCCTGGTTCGGTTCCGTTCCCCGGGATGAAGAGGCTTCAATTTATCGATCCAGTCTTCATCAACGTCTAAGGCTGTCTCCCTGCTTCTCCTGTGGTGCACGTGTCTATACACTTTTCTGGGGCCTAAACCCAGGAGTACAAGTGCTGGGTGGTAGTTGTAATAGAGATTAAACAGCTCCCTTTGACATATTAAGATTTTAATGTTGAATGGTATTTTTGCCTACTTCCGGGACCACGCAAGGACCTCAGAATATTTCATTTATACCCCCTCCTGACCTGTATGCCATTGTAGTCGTGTAAGTGAGGCTTCCCAGCCATTATTGTTATTGTATCGAACAGTCAACATTAGACCTGCCCACATATTTACTCGTTTACTTGTACTTCATTCCTTCCTGCAAATCCAAATTTCCATCTGGGATCACTTTCCTTCCGCTTGAATGACCCCCTTTGCAATTTCTTTTAAGAAAATCCTGCTGGTGAGGAATTCCATCAGCCTTTCGTCTGAAAATATTTATTTTCCACCATCATTTTTGAAGAGCATTTTCACTGAATACATTGTTCGGGATGGGCAGCTAATGACTCTCAACACTTTGAATATATCGTTTCATTTTCTTCCAGCTTGTTGTGTTAAAAAAGTATTTGTCAGTCTCATAACTGCTCCTTTGAAGATACTTGTCTGTTTTGTGTGTCTTCTTTTACAAATTCTTTTTTTTGGCTTTTGTTTTCAGCAGTTTGACTATGATGTGCCTAGCTGTGGTTTTCTTTGTATTTATCCTGCTTCACATAAACAGCGATTCGTGAATATATGGCTTGTGTGTTTCGTTAGTTTTGGAAAATTGCCAGCTACTATCTTTTCAAATATTGCTTCTGTCCCATTTCGCCTCTTCTTTCCTTCTGGGACTTCAGTGACCCTTTTGTTAGGCCTTTTTGTTATAACCTACTTGTCTCTTAACCGTTTTATATATTTTCCTTTCTCCCCCCTCTACTTCGTCATGGATATTTTTTTCTCCTGGTTTATCTTCCAGTTCATCACTTCTCTTTAGCTGTGTATAACAATGCTGTTAAGTCCATCCCTCAAGTTATTAATTTCAATTACTGTACTTTTTTGTTCTGGATTCCTATTCAATTCGATTTACACTTTTTTAAAGTTTATTCATTTTATTTGGAGACAGAGAGAGGGAGAGAGAGAATCCCAAGCAGGCTCTGCACTGTCAGCTCGGAGTCCAATGTGGGTCTTGATCCCACAGAGTCCAATGTGGGTCTTGATCCCACAAACCATGAGATCATGACCTACCTGCGCCGCAACCAGGAGTCGGACACTTAACCAACAGAGCCACCCAGGCACCCCTCTACACTTTCTAACTTTGTTGCCAGAATTTTAAATCTTCTCTTTTATTCCTTTGAGCATATGAACCAATTATTTATTTTTATTTTTTAATGTTTTTATTTATTCCTGAGAGAGAGAGAGACAGCGTGAGCAGGGGAGGGTCAGAGAGAGAGGGAGACACAGAATCTGAAACAGGCTCCAGGCTCTGAGCTAGCTGTCCGCACAGAGCCCGACGCAGGGCTCAAACCCATGAACCGTGAGATCATGACCTGAGCCGAAGCCGGATGCTTAACCGACTGAGCCACCCAGGCGCCCCTGAACCAATTATTTTTAAATTAGAACCTAAAGGGGCTCAGTCAGTTAAGCATCTGACTTCACCTTAGGTCATGATCTTCCGGTTGGTGGGTTTGAGCCCCGCGTCGGGTCTGTGCGGACAGCTCAGAGCCTGGAGCCTGTTTCAGATTCTGTGTCTCCCTCTCTCTCTGCCCCTCGCCCACTCATGCTCTGTCTCTCTCTGTATCAAAAATACATAAACTATAAAAAAAACTTTTAAAAGAACCTGAAAACTTCACTGTCTGGGTTGCTGTGATTCTGCTTCTCTTCTTTGTCCTTTCACGTTTATTCTTGAAGGATATTTTTTCACTGAGAATGGATTGTTCGGTTGGCTGTTATTTTCTTTCAGCTCACTGAAATGACCTCTTTATTTTCTTCTGGCCTCTGTTCTTTTTGTTGCAAAGTCCACTGTCTGTTCCTTCTTTGTAGTTAATATATGTTTCTGCAGTTTCTCTGGCGATGTTGGTCACCTGGCTGAGGTGGCACTTGCCAGATTTCTCCACTGTCAAGTTCCTTTCCTTCCTTTTTTTTTTTTTTTTAAAATATTTTTTGTTTATTTCTGAGAGAGAGAGAGAGAGAGACAGCGTGAGCAGGGGAGGGTCACAGAGAGAGGGAGACACAGAATCTGTAACAGGCTCCAGGCTCTGGGCTGGCAGTGAGCACAGAGCCGACGCGGAGCTCGAACCCATGAACCGTGAGATCGTGACCTGAGCCGAAGTCGGACGCTTAACCGACTGAGCCACCCAGGTGCCCCCCTTTCCTTCCTTTCAATGCTGTCCTCTGTGGAAGCAAGGCTTAAAGCGTAGCCCACAAGCAGGGAATAGAAAGTTAAGCTTCACTTCCTCGAGGGGGAGTATCTACATATACTATTTGGAATTCTGTGCAGAAGATTTCTCTCTTCTCCTCCACTAGTTTTGCTTTGTTTAATATCATTATGGACTTATAGATGTTTACTTTGTAAAGATAACTTTAGGTTATAATGCAATATTACTTTATGTATTTTGTTTTTCTTGCCCTAATTGTCCCAGCTTTGGCCATTAGGAGCTCCTCTGGGTTGTCTCCTGTGCTCCTTTGAGATACTCCTAACGCTTTGTTTTTTTGAGCACTTCCTTATTTTCTGACACTTCAAGGTGCTCCAGGCTCATTGTGTATTTTTCCTGCTCCAGTTCTAGAAACAATCGTTTCTCCAAGGAACCCTGATTCCTTTTATTGGAGAATAGCATTAGAAACCAATAAGGATCACTCTTTATAGTTTTTTCTTCTTGCAGATAATTTTCGACCATGTATTTTATTTCTTTAAAGGCAGTAAGGGGTTTTTTCCCAATTAATCTCTGACATTTTGCTAAGTTTGATTCTGCGCTCTGTTGTTTTATCTGGTTCCCACTGGTAATGACTAGCTCTCCTATATGTATGGGTTTTTTGTTTTTTTGTTTTGTTTTTGACGCTGGTTACTGTACTTGAGAAATTATTTTGCTGGAGATTTACTGAAGCCTAGTGAAGTTGCTTTTATTAAAAAAATATAAAGTTTTGCATTTGCTTTTTCTTCTTGGGTTAGCCCCAATCTGCAACTGCTTTAAATCAGGTACATAGCTTTAATTTCCCAGAACCACTCAGGCAGTGTGAACCTAGCTGCAAGTTCATGGTCACAACCTCACAGAGAAGGATTCCAGCCCCCTTCCCGCCCCCGCTGTAAGTATCTGCAAGCCGATGGGCTCCTAGCTTAACATGGGAACGGCCTCCGGTTACTTTCTCTACCTCGGGCAGGCCCTGGCCTTGCTTTAGGTCCACATTTTCCCATTAAACTGCTAAAATCCAAGCACAAGTGTTCCTTATTAGCAAATCCCTTGGGGGTAAAAGTGACTCTGTGCTTTGAAACTCTTGTTTCTTTCTATAGGCTTCTGGTTTCTCTTGGATTTTGGCCTGGTGTTTGCTTGCTTTTTTATTAGTTTTCTTTAACGCTGTTAAGACTTAAAAAAGTTTATCTATAGTTTTAGTTGTTTTTATGGGGATTCATGCTATCATTAATACAGCTGATGTTCCCTGGAAATAGTTTTTTTCAATCTAGTGACTGTCTTTCTGCAGTTCTGGAAAATTCTCAGACATTATCTCCTTAAATATTGCTACTTCCTGATTCTTTCCAGTTTCACTCTCTGGAACTTTCATTAAATAGGTTTTGGTGCCTCTCAATCTATCCTCCTCACTCTTAATTACTTTTTCATATTTTAAATCTTTTTATTACGGGGCCACCTCAGAGTGACTTCCTCAGCTCTGTCTTCTACATCATGATTCCCCTTTTTGCGCCCGTTCCTGTTGATCTCATTATGTTCGTCATTTGACGGCTTTTCTCCGATTCATTCCCCACCCTACTCTGTCCTGGTCCATATTGCAGGGACCTTTGTATCCCATGATCCCTTCTGGGCAGGTCTGGCCAAGGGAGGTGTTGGCAGATGCCTCAGGGGAGACGGAGGTGAGAAACTAGAGGACTTCTCTTCTGTTTGGGTGTTGGGCAGTGTCTCTGGAAGGGACTGTGTCTCTCCGTGCCTCCATCTTCTGCCGGAGAGCGGCACTTTACACGGTGGCAGCTCCTGCTATGGCTCTAGTTCCCGTGACGTGGCTCTAAACGCTGGGTTCTCTTGGCTCAGCCCTCTCTGCTGTCCCTTCAGCCACAGGTGTGGCAGCAGCTTCTTGCTGATTTTGAACTCTGGGATGCCTCACTGCCCCCTCCTGGCTTCTCAGTTCCTCTATTACCTGTGTAATACATTCCTTATATTAAGTTCCCTCTGTTGGAAGTATCTAGAGAGATTTTCTTTTTTTTTTTTAATAGTGTATTGTCAAGTTGGTTTCCATATAACACCCAGTGCTCATCCCCCAAGTGCCCTCCTCCATGCCCATCGCCCTCCTCCCCATCCCCGCACCCCCATCATCCCTCACTTTGTTCTCGGCATTCAAGAGTCTCTCATGGTTTGCCTCTCTCCCTTTCCCCCACCATTTCCGCCCTTCTTCTCCCCCTTGGTCCTCTGTTAAGTTCCTCCTAATCCTCCTATACGTGCAAACATATGATATTTGTCCTTCTCTGCCTGACTTACTTCGCTCAGCATAACACCCTCAAGGTCCATCCATGTTGCTACACGTGGCCAGATTTCATTCTTTCTCATTGCCATGTAGTATTCCATGGTATAGATAAACCACATCTTCTTGATCCGTTGATCAGTTGATGGACACTTAGGCTCTTTCCATGTTTTGGCTATTGTTGAGAGTGCTGATATGAACATTGGGGTCCATGTACCCCTATGCATCTGCACTCCTGTATCCCTTGGGTAAATTCCTAGCAGTGCTATTGCTGGGTCATAGGGAAGTTCTATTGTTAATTAGAGAGATTTTATTTTCCTGACTGGACTTTGGCTAATGTACCATCTAAAAATTGTGTCAGCGGGTTTTTTTCCCTTAATTTTTCAAGATTTTCATCTGTTCTTGATTCGTAACCACCTGCTTTTGTTGATTTTAAATTCACATTTTCAAATCCTTTCCAGATTGTTCTATTATTTCTACTTTATTTTTGTGGCTCTTTTTACATGTGGGCCTCCTTTTGCAGTGCTGGGTTTCATTGTGGCCTATGTAAAAATTTTTAAAAAATTTTTTTAATGTTTATTTTTTAGAGAGAGAGCGAGAGCGACCATGAGTAGGAGAGGGGCAGAGAGAGGGGTACACAGAATCTGAAGCAGGCTTCAGGCTCTGAGCTATCACCATAGAGCCCAACATGGGGCTCCAACCCATGAACCGCAAGATCATGACCTGAGCCGAAGTTGGACACTTAACCGACTATGCTACCCAGGTGGCCCTATAAAATTTTTTTTGAACATTCATCTTTATGGAGGCGTTTTTTGGCTTTGTTTTCTCTCCCACTCAGTGTCCCTGAAAAGCAGTTTCAAGATTGCTTCAGCCCAGTGTCTTAAGGACAGAAGCCAGGGCTCAGGGCTTAGCCTTGCAGGCATATATCTTGAGCTCCAAACCAGGAGCTCACACACGATGTACAGCTGCTAGCTGGTTGAGTCAGTCTCTCTTTCTTGCCCCTTCCCTGCTAGGACTCGGTAAGCCTGCAGATAGAGCTGGTGGACGGATGTGAGCTCAGTGCATCTGTCCCCCTACTGTGAATGGGGGCCGGGTGGGGGGAGAGGGTGTGGTGGTTCCTTATTCCTCGGTTGCAGTTGAAATTCCAGACTTTATGTTTGGGTCGGGTCCTTCCTGGTCTCTAAGGGCCCTCACTTAAACAGATGTGGGTTTCCACTTCACTTCTTGTCCGTGATTTTAAAAACCATGTCCCTGAATATTTTCTGAAAGACTGTATCTACCATTTTTACATTTTTGAAACAGAACGAGGGAAGTTTAGCCTATTTATTCGCCCCGAGTCAGCACAATCCTTAACCACAATGCAGCCTAAAGCCTTGCGGCTCAAAATGTTGTCTGTGCAGTGTGTTTTAAATGCAAAATCCCAGGCCCACCTGAGCCCTACTGAATCAGAAAACACTCTTAAGGGGCGCCTGGGCGGCTCAGCCAGGTTGTGTCCACCTTCGGCTCAGGTCATGATCTCAGGGTTAATGGGTTCGAGTCCTGCACCGGGCTCTGTGCTGACAGTGCAGAGCCTGCTCGGGATTCTCTCTCTCTCTCTCTCTCATAACATAACATAACATAACATAACATAACATAACATAACATAACATAAAAAAATAAAAAAAATAAAAAATAAAAAAAATAAAAAAATAAAATTAAAAAAATAAAATTAAAAAATAAAATAAAAAAATAAAATAAAAAAATAAAATAAATAAAATAAAATAAATAAAATAAAATAAATAAAATAAAATAAATAAAATAAAATAAAAGGAAAAAAAGAGAAAATGCTCTTTAACAAAGGGCCCAGGTGATTCATGTACATACTAAAGTGTGAGGAATACTTGGCTAAAGGCCAATTTGCTCCTGTAAAACTGACCTGGACACCATTAGACCCTTAGAAGCTTTTACTGCCCTAAACCCCACCCCTTCCTTACTCTCCCAGGACCTCCCTGCTGATGTAGCTTGCATTTAGGTATGGTTTGGTGTTAGGACCATCATTTTCATAAGCAATCATAATTTAGTTTTATCACGTGTTTTACGGACTTCTTTGCCTTCAGTTGCTCCTTTTGTTACAGGAAGGTGGGGGAGACGCTGGTCCTTGTCTCACGGAGTCGATGAATCTCGGGGACAACGGAGTGAGCAAAGCTGAAGAGTTTATTGAGGGAAAGTGCAAAGCGCCCAAGAGTGAGAGGGGAGCCGGGGAGGTGGCCGCTGAGGAACTGTGCCCCTGACTTTATCAGAGGGTTTGTGAGACTCCACGTGTGGCATCTAGCCCGGGCAGGTCTGGAGCAGGTTTCTCTTCCTCTTTTTTCCCCAAACTCCTCGGCCACTGCCGCTTCCTCAGCCTACCACTTGTAGCTGCGTCCTGCCTCCCTGAAGGTCCCTTATCTCTCTCCGCCTAATGTTAACCCTTTTCCTATTCACTTTCATCCCATTTACTTGTTTTGGTTGCATTTTTTTCCTTGTTGAAGTTCTCATGGAGCATCTGGTATGATAATACGTTGGAGTCCTTATAATCTCACAATGCTCTCATTTTGTCTTCATCTTTCACGATATGAATGGATATAGAATTCAGAGCTCAAATATATTTACCCTGCATTAGACAACAAAAGAAAAAACAATGAAAGCAATCTTTGCACTGTGAAAAAGTCTAATCTTACAGAAAAGTAGAGGAAATAATACAATGAACTCCCAAGTATCTATCACTTCACCTCAGCATTGTATCAAGAGTTCGGCATGTATTTTGCTGATGGAAAAGTCCATGTCGATTTCATTCTTATTTTGTTCAGGTCTTTTGTTCTAGTATCTGTAGGTAGTGCTTTGTTCTTCTTGTTCTGAAAATTTGCCACATTGTCTAGATGTGGGTGGTTGTTGTTATTTTTTAAACACTGTCTCGTACTTGATGTCCCTCTCAATCACTTCATCCTTCTTGTTCTGAAAATTTGCCACATTGTCTAGATGTGGGTGGTTGTTCTTTTTTTAATACTGATTGGCACTCGGTGTCTCTCAATCTAAGGACTTGTGTTTGGATTCAATTCTGGGAAATTCTTGACTAGTATCATTTTTTGAACGTTGCTTTGATTATCTCCTTTTGGAAATAACTTCCATGTGTCTTTATAATCCTGTGTTCTTTTTGTTCCTTTATCTCTTTGCACTGTGTTCTGGGAAAGCTTCTCAATGGAACCTCTCTGTGCCTTAATTTATCTTTCAGCTGTGCATAGGCTGTTCCTGACCGATAGAGACAACAGCTACATGGTTTTGTTTATCGGCTTTTAATATTTTATGGTTACAATGCTTGGTTGCAGACCTCTCTTCTGTAGGAAAATTCCCCTGGGTGCACCCTGAGCAGAGAGAGGTTTTCTAGAGGGCTTAATTTACAGAGGGTGCAGTCACACAGGTACATGGTATCAGTGTGAGCCCCGACTTTGCAGTGGCGAGGGTCTCACTTGGGACAGAATCCCGTAGCTACTTTAAGTAGAAAAGGAATTTTATTTCTACTTTTTATTGAGGGATAAAATAAAGTGCCTACGGGGCGATAACACACTGACTGAAGTGTCCCGATTAACTTTTGCATGTGTATACACTTGTGTCATCACCACCCAGACCAGAATATAGATTATCCCCAGCCTTCTAGAAGTTCTTTGTGTGTCTTTGCAGTTGGTATTTAGCCCCTTCCCCCACTAGAGGTAACTGTTTCCTCTGATTTCCATCACCACTGATTAGTTTTTCCTGTTTTTGAACATTATAGAAATGGAATTACACCATGCGTATGTGTCTGACTTTCTTTGCTGAGCACAATGTCTCTGAAATTCATCCTTGTTGTTTAGTATATAAGTTGTTCGTCCTTTTATATTACAGCATAACATTCTTTTTTAAAACATTTTTATTTTTTTGAGAGAGAGAGCCCGTGAGAGCATGCATGCAAGTGAGAGAGGGACAGAGAGAGGGAGACAGAGGTTCCAAAGCAGGCTGCACACTGTGAGCACAGAGCCCTATGCGGAGCTTGAACTCACGAACCGAGAGATCATGATCTGAGCGGAAATCAAAAGTTGGCCGTTTAACTGAGTGAGCCACCCAGGTGCCCCAACAGACATGTTTTCCCCCCAGTTTTTAATTACACTGAAGAAAGCTTCTATGAACCTCCTTGTTTGTGCCTTTGGTTGAACACACGCATTCATTTGCCTTGGGTTCTGAGCCCAGGAAAGTGATGGCTGGTTCATAGACTGGCGTAGCTTTGGCTTCAGTCGGTAACAGACAGTTTTTCTAAGGTTGGTGACACCGAGTTACAGTCCCGTCAGTAATGTATGATACAGTTCCAGTTGCTCCACATTCTTGGCCGAACCCAGTACTGTCAATCTTTTTATTTTTAGCCATTCTGGAGGGTGTGCAGTGGTGTCTCATTGTGCTTTGCATTTCTCTGATGATTAACGTTTAGAGCTCCATGACGGATTTTTGGATAGTTTTTTGGTTTTTCAGATCGTTTTCAAACACCATCTCCCATCCCATAGGATCTTACAGTGTAATTCTGACACGCTTCCCATCCAGAGGCAGAGTCTCTGTCCCCTCCCTTCGAATCTTGTGACTGTGTTGGAAGTGGAAACACGTGACTTCCAAGGCTAGATCATAAAAGGCATTACCCAGTTCTTTTGGGATACCCCCTTGGAGCACTGGGTTTCCACATCAGCAGTTCAACTCCCTTGAGGTTGTCATGTGGTGAAAAAGCCCAAACTAGCCTGTATAGAGAAACCATGAGACCACACCAGCAGGCGAAGTCTCCTAGCCGGCCGCTAGCTCTAACCACCATCTGACTGCAACTGCATGAGATACCCCAAGCCAGAACCTTCCAGCCAAGACATTCGCCAATACTTTGTTGTTTGAAGCTAGTGAATCTTAAATCACGCCCCCCCCCCCCGCCCGCTGCCCCGATCCCAGGGGGGTTTTGGCAATGTCTGGAGACGCTAATTTTGGTTGTCACAAGATGGGGGGAGAGGACCTTTCTGGCATCCAGCGGGTAGAGACCAGGTGTGCTGCTAAACATCTTACATGACACAGAACAGCCCCTCACAACAAAGGACTATCCGGCCCCAAATGCTGATTATGCTGAGAATGAGAAATTCTGCGTTAAGCCACAAAATCCACTAAGCCTTGGGGCGATTTGTTCTATAGCAGAAGTACTAGAGCACGCACACAAGCAGAGAGGGGATTTGCTAAAGAAAATCACGGAGTCTGCAGATCTCGGACAGGGCCAGAGGGTCAGGCTTGCAGGCTCCTCAGCCAGGAGTGGCGGTGAAACCGCAGGGGGGGGAGGGGTCCGGCTTGCGCTCACCACCAGGCACCAGAACCCCGCTCCCGGTGGAGGTGCCACATGTTTCCTGATGCTTCACGTTGCCCACGTTGAAATCAAAGTCTCGCTTCTGTCCGTGTGACGGATGACCCCTACGCTACGTGTGAACCTGTCTGCGCGGGAAGCTGAGAAAGCAAGTTTTCTGGCTTCTACCAGGGAGGCCGGGCCGACAGAGGAAGGGTGTTCCCACGATAATGGGAGGCCTGAACCCGAACGCGGACCAGATCCCCTGACATGATGTTATGAGCTTGTTGTAAACATGATTTACGGCGGCTGCCTACCAGCGTGTGATGAAGGCGCCGCTATTTACTGATTCTTTTGTTAACATGTTTGGATCCTTTCTAGTTTTTCTTTTAACTTTCTTTAGATACTACTGTGATGTTATCATATCATTGGGCTAGAAAGTTTACTTTACAGATAATGGTCCCAAAGAAATCACCTTTAAAAATCAGTTTATTAGCGAAAGGTGCTTTATTCTTTGTAACTACCGACAACTGTACAGAGCACACGTGTTCAAAACCATGGAAATGATGGCCTCGTTTGTGACATGATAACAAACGTCTAAGATTTCCCAGGATGGTATTAATTCCGAATATTAGGTCATGTTGCCTCCATCTGTTGATGTATGCTCAGTCGGACCAAATGTCCAGTTTATCATATTTGAAAAATGCGTTCACCGTGACTTCATAGTTGTATTATGATGGAATAGTACAATAAAGTAATGGCTGCGTGTTCTACTGGGCTAATATATGGAAAGTGAATACAAAATGTTTTATGAAAAAACCCAAAGTATAAGATTTCAATATATTAGAAAAAAAAGATTTCAATATATTCGTCACAGCCGTGTGAAATGAGTGTTTACTTAATGTGCGGGGCCACAAGAAGGTTGCTTTTAGGCTTTGCTTTGTAAAGTTGTTTAAATCTGTTAAAGAAAAAAAGGGAACTCTCGAGTTTAGGTGAAATTCCCAGCGCCTGAAGAGCTTGCCCAATAGGTGGCAGTACTGGATAAGAGCAGAGAGAGGCTTTTCCTGGCTGCCTTCAAGCTGTGCTTCTCCAACTTCGGCGGACCCCAGAGGAGCTGGTTACAACACAGCTGCCGGGCCCTGCCCGCAGAGGCTCTGTCCTGGCGGCTGTCTGTCGGGTGGGGCCCGATGACAGTTCGCATTCCTCACAGTTTCCCAGGTGAAATGCGTGCTGCTGGTCCAGGGACCGCACTGGTGAACTGGAGTGTAGGAGTCAGAACGGGGCCCTCCCCTTTCCTTCCTCCTAACAGCCCCCTGGCCTGCCCCACGGCCATGTTCAGTGTCAACAGAGGAGCAGGGCTGCTACTCAGAGGTGGGGGCAGGGAGGCCCTCCGTGATCCTCTACATCCCGTCTTCCATTTGAAGGTGGCAAATGGTCAAGATGAAGGGAATGCCCTTCATCTGTTGTTTTCCGGAGGCCCTGACAGACCTCACAGTGGGCTCTAACACGAGCCGATGTGGCTAATCGCCGGTATCCCCAGTTCCTCCCTGATGCGCCCTTTGTCCATTCTGGGTGCCTCCTGTCTGGCCGCAGGCATCTTGGGGTCCTTTCTGCTCTCCTCCCCCTCCCTTCTGTGGACACCGATGTTTCTATGAACGTAAGCCTTCAGGTTATCTCACTCCAGGCTCTCCGTGTCCTGGGCTCTGACTCCCCGATAGACAGCCTGCCTCCTCCCTCTCCTGGAAATTCAAGCAAAATTCAGTATTGGTTGTTTTTTCTTTTTTTTTAAACGGCTCTGTCTTCAAACTCTCAACCTCTTTTCTCTCCCTGCCCTCCATGTTCGCTTTCACCTGAGCTTGACCTAGCTCCCTATTCCACTAAGAAAATGGAGAGAATTGGAAGTTCTGCACATTCCAGGCAACACGGCCAGCTTTCCCCCCCCCCCCCCCCCCCCCCCCCCCCCCCCCCCCCCCCCCCCCCCCCGCCCCGCACCTACTTCCTCTCCAGTAAGATGCACGGCTTGTTTATGCTCCTGGCCAGGGACAGCCCCTCCACCTGTGCACCAGATTCCATCGCTCTCAAGGCCATTGCCATGGCAGTCTTCTCTCTAATTTTCTCCTCTTCCTGAACCTCTCCCATCAGCATTTACATGTGCTCTTATTCCTTCTACGTTAAATACTAGAGTGGCATCTGTTCACAGTCTCTGGGATATCGGCTTCTATTCTCCCAAGAGCCCACCGAATCAGGTTTTATCCCCATCTGTCCTCCAAAACTGCCCCAGTCACAAATGACCCCACATTGCTGAGGCCAACGGTCACTTCTCAGTCCTCAGCAGTAGCATTTGATATGTTGGTCTCTTTCTCCTTGAAGCACTTTCTTCCTTGGCTCCCACAATACCCCAGTCACCTCTTCATGTTCATTTATTTAGAGACAGAGGAGAGAGCAAGAGCAGGGGAGGGGCAGAGAGAGGGAGAGAGACAATCCCAAGCAGGCTCCGCGCTGTCAGCGCAGAGCCCGACTTGGGGCTCCATCCCAGGAACCGTGAGGTTGTGACCTGAGCCGAAATCAAGAGTGGGAGGCTCTACCGACTGAGCCACCCAGGAGCCCCTTGCTTCTCTTTCTGATCAGGCTTCCTCATCCCGTTTGCTGGCTTTGTCTCAGCTTCCGAACTTCCAAGTGTGGAAGTAGCCCACACTTCACTCCTGGGACCTCTTTTGTATCTGCTCTCACTTTCGAGGTGACTTCATGTAATGCGCCAGAGCCTGAAACACCATCTGGATGCTGCTAAGTCTCCAATTTATGTCTCCAACGTGGGCCTCACTCCCAAACTCCAGACCCCTACACCCAGCTGCCTGTATGACATCTCCACTTAGGTATGTGTTAGGTGACCCATTATGTGGCCCAGACAGAGTCTTCGCTGTACACAACCGCACTCCAAGCTTCTCCAGAGAGCCTCACCACCCACTTACTGGCAGCTCCAATGCTTCCAGCTGAAGTCGTCAGCGTCTTCTGTGATTCCCTTCTCGTGCTCGCGACCCATATCCAGCCTGTCAGCAAGTCTTCTTGGCTCCGCCTTCAAACCACGTAGAGAATTTGAGGACTTCTCCTTGACCTTTCTCCTTGCCCCTAACTGCTACCACACGGAGGCGAGCCCGTGTCTTCTGCCCTGGGTCCCTCGCTGTTCTCGCCCACCTGCGGCCTGTTCTCGCAGCTGGGAATCCTTTTTTTATTTTAATTTTTTTTTTAATGTTTTATTTATTTCTGAGAGAGAGAGAGAGAGAGAGAACGTGAGCAGGGGAGGGTCAGAGAGAGAGGGAGACACAGAATCTGAAGCAGGCTCCAGGCTCTGAGCTGTCAGCACGGAGCCCGACGCGGGGCTCGAACCCACGCGCTGTGAGATCATGACCTGAGCCGAAGTCGGAGGTTTAACCGACTGAACCACCCAGGCGCCCCTCTCGCAGCTGGGAATCTTGTTAAAGCCTAAGTCAGAGCCCATCTTTCCCTTGTTGAAACCCTCCCCCCACCCATTTCACCCAGAATAACACCGGAGTGCTTCCCACAAGGCCTCACAGGTCTGCCCTCTGGAGTTCTGGTCCCCTCTCCCTTCCTCCCCGCCTCGTTCACTCGCCTCCTGGCGTATTCCCACTTCAAGGCCTTTGTGCCCTGTTCCGCTCGCTCTGTTTTTCTCTTTCCTGGGTATTTACTTGTGTGGCTCACTCTCCCACCTTCTGATGATTTTTTTTCCTCAAAAGCCCCCTTCTCACTAGACTTTGAGCAAAGCAGATTACCCTCCACAGTGTGGGCGTTGGAGGTTTGCGAACTGGCCCCTGTATGAGGAGGAAAGAGACAGGCCGCCCTACAGTGGGGTGGCAGGTTTAAGAAGCAGGGGAACTTGTGAGGCTTGTCTTGGGCACCATGGGACAAGATCGCCACACCCCCCGCCAGAATCTTCAAAGTTTTTATAAAGGCTTTAACAGGATGCTGCCACGTATCCAGTCCAGCTGGGCTCAGAAACACCTTACACTCTCAAGGTTGTGTCCTTGAAACTGGTGCCTCGTGTGGGACCGGTAAGCAGAACGGACATTTCAAGGACAGGGGAGGGAGCCTCTGACTGCCCAGGTCCAGCTTGAAGGTCAACTGGCGGTTGTGTCCTCTGGATGACCTCCCCCAGCAGGGTGGGCCTCGGTCAATCAACCGAAGGCCTTAAGTGAAAAAGACTGAGGTCCTCCCAGGAGAAGGAACGCGGCCTCCAGGCTGCCTTTGGACTCGAAACTGCAACATCGACCCTTCCCTGGGACTGCAGCCTGCTGGCCTGCCCCGCTGACTTCAGCCTTGTCAGCCCCACAGTCGCGTGAGCCAGTTCCTTCCAATCCCCCACGTTTCCTGTCTCCAGCCTGTGGGTTCTGTCTCTCTAGAGAGCCTGGAAGAATACCGACTTGGGTTTCCTGGCCAACTTATCTAGAGTTCCGGTCCTCATACCCTGACATTTCGGTATCCCTTTCTTTGCTTTACTTTTTCTTCTTAGCACAAATCACTGTCTTAAAATACCACGCATTTTACTCCTTTATCTTATCTATAGTTTGTAAATGACTAGGATGTGAACTATTTGTCACTCAATCCATGTGGGGATTCCAGAGGATCAAGGGTATATCATGAAAATAGCAGTTACATTTTATCATAGGTCTTCCATGCGGTGCTTAGTGTTTGTTAAATGAATAAGTGAATGAATCCGTGTATGAACGATCGAGCGAGTGGGTGGCTGACACTGACCGGGCCCCTGGAATGACACGCACGCAAGCCCATGCCACTTGGAGCGGCTGGGCGGCATGAGAATTCCCAGTGCCCTTTGCAGGCTCCCGTGCCCTGCTGGCCCTAGGAGAAGCGTGCTAGGACCCAGTGTGACTCTGACAGCTCCACCGAGTCACATGGTGTTCCCTTTTTAAAGGCCTTGAAGAGGGAGGGGGGTGTTCCCAGAAAAACAGTTGTTAAACCCTCCTTTCCTCTTTTTTTTGGGGGGGGGGCGGAATTTTAGAATCTGCTTTTTACCTACTTGAAGCTCAGCTGAGGGGAGTGGGAGAAGCCTCGGAGTTACTGGATACGCCGTCTGAGCAGGGCCCGTGCAATTCCAACTCGTAATCCTACCCGGCTGTGTTTATCCGGCGCGTTATCCGTGCTCCGGTGCGCTCCGTCACGGTTCTGAGCAGATTCACTGACTTAATTCCCATAGCAACCCTAAGTGATAAGAAACCGTTATCGTCCTCCTCGTCCCCAGTTCACAGGCAGGAAGCAACAGGCCAAGAGCTTGTCAGAGCGCACACACCCGCTACTGATGGAGGATTGAAGCAAGGTGCTCCCAGGACCCCTGCTCCTAACAGTGACTCCGTAGGCAGAGGGTGTCATCTGCGTGTCACTGGCTGAGGAAATGGGCCTGTAAGGATCAGGGTGGGTGGAGGTGCTGAGGATCGTTGTTTTGCACAGGACTCGACTAGAGAATAGCAACTTTGCCAACCAGGAAATTGACAAGTATTGGCTAAGCACCCGCTGTGTGTTTGAAAGGAATACCCGTAGTTCGAAGCACTTTACGGGCTCCTTCTGTGCACGGAATGCTGCTCAGAGTGAAACAAGCAGGTGAAACAAGGCCCCAGTGTCAAAGGGCTTCCACTCTAGTTAGGGAGGCCCACGTTCTTAAGGGGCCAAGGCAGCACCCATGTTGGGGACATGCCGCCAAACAGAGCCAAGCGGCCACTTGTCTGTGACGTGGAGAGTTCCAAAGCGACTGGAGTGGCAGGCAGGTGTGGCAGGATTTGGTCGGGGTTGTGGATCCGGCCACAGCCCCAGGCCTGGGCCTGCCTTAGCCGGGAGCAGCTGGGGAGCACAGCTGCGTGGAGGAAGGCTTTCTTAGAGCCAGTGCTGTGGACCGAAGCAAGAAAACAGCTGCGACCACAGTGAAGGGACTTGGGAACCATGGTCCTGGGCTGTGATCCTTGCTTCCAGTCCAGAGCCAGGAAGATCCTGAAGTTGTGGGGCGCTTATGTATCCCCCCTCTTTGCAAGGCATCATGGAGGCATAGGAGGCCCTCTGGAAGGAGGGTCAGAATACCTAATGGCAGCCAGAGCTTCTGTGCTTATTCATGATGCCGGGTCGGACCATTCTTTTGGCTTTAGCAAGCCTCAGCCTCTTCATCTGACACTTGGGGAGAATAATGTCAACCACCTACCTGCTCACAGGACTTCATGAGGACCGTGTGAGATAATGCTTGGGAAAACACATCCTAATCTCAAACTTCCGTACTGCTTCTAGGGCACATTATTCTTCCATCCAAGTACTAACCAGGCCTGACCCTGCTTAGCTTCCGAGATCCGACGAGATCGGGCGCGTTCAGCATGGTATGGCCGTAGACTAGGGCATATTATTCTCGTGGTAACTGGCGTGAATTTGTCCACAAACTGAAGGGTGTGAGCATGTGACGTCTCTTATTTTTCCAAATTCAGTTCAGATGGATTCAGGACCACACGTGCCAGGTGGACCCGAAATCCAACATCAAACTCACTGTCTCCTCCTCGCCCCTCAGGTGGTCTGAGAACCCTGTGGGCCTCTCACTGTCCACACCGAGATCCCCCCTGACTGTCACCTTGGGCTGGCATTGCTGCCACGGTTCTTGCTGCCGCCCAAGCAACACCAGTCCTGCATGGCTGCTGCTGGCCTCAGCGCCGTGACGTTTCCCGGGCCCGGCTTGGGGGCATCGTGCTTCTCACCCCAGGGGACTCCGCTCGTGCCACGTAGACTTCCATAGGTCACAGTTCGTAGTTTCTGGTTCTCTGAGCCACACGGGTTGGTCCCTCCGGTGCCCTGATGTCCGAGGCTGGCCTGGTGTCCGTGTTTTGTGTCACTCACAGCTGTTGGTCTTTATCTAGTCTTGTGGATGACACTGGAGCCAAAGGGCCCTTCCAGTGTCCCCAAAGACAACCGAGGGGCCATAGCTTCTCTCAAGGCTTTTAGCTTGTCTTCTGCCTTGCCCCCCCACCCCCCACCCCCCGCTGCACCAGCACTTTGTCTCTTTTGATTCTTTAAACACAAGAGACCAACGGCTCCATTTTCTGGGTATCAGCAGTTAGTGTCCTCCAACAAGACTTAGGCTTTCAAAACATAGTAAACTTGTTTATACCCTAGATCCCCCTCCCTCGTTGAGAATCATCTTCGCTAAGGTGACTAGCTGTCGAGTCCAAAACTCAAGTTTATCCTCTGGCAGAACATTGTGCTATATATGTGTCGCGTGTATTTTTCCTTCGAACTCTTCTCTTTCCTCCTTCCTTTGATACTTCTTCTGACCTGCTGTGTTCTATGGATTTTTCTGCTGTCTTTGTTACTATAACACAAGCAGACGTCCCTCAGAACGTGCTGTGAATTAGCCTCATGTGTTACCCCTTCTCTAAGACCAGTGACGTTTCCCAGTTTGGCTCCAAAGGGAAAAACAATTTTCCACAAGGCTGGAGCTTAGGTTTTAAGCCTTCATATGGTGTGCGTTTAAAAAAAAAAAATAGCAGCTTTATTGAGATGTAATTCATGCAGCATACAATTGACCCAAAGTGTACAATTCACTGGCTTTAAAATGTATTCAGATGTATGCAACCATCACCGGTCAATTTTAGAACATTTAAATCACCTCTAAGAGAAACTGCGTACCCTCTGGTTATCACCCACCACCCGTCGTCCTCAGCCCTAAGCAACAGTTAAGCTTTCTGCCTCGATCCATTTACCTGTCCTGGACATTTCATAGAAATGCGATGGTAGACTCTGTGGCCCTTTGTGACTTATTTCCTTCGCTCGCCATACTGTTCCCACGGTTCGTTCACATTGTAGAGAGTGTTGGTAGTTCGTTCCTTTTCATGGCCAAATAATAGTTCACTGTGTGCATAGACTGCATTCATCTGTGGGCGAATATTGGCATTGTCTGCTCCCCTCTGGCTGTTCTGAATTGCGCTGCTGTGACCATTTGCATACAAGTTTTTGTGTACACGTGTGTTTTCATCACGTGGCATCCTTTTTAACCCTTTAAGTGAAGAGCTTTCTAAAGCAAACTCTGCCCAGCCCTACATTCACTATCAGACTGCGTGAGAAGCCATTTACCATCCACCTCGGGGTTCAGAGTCTTCCCTGCGCCCCGGTAGATGTTTGCTTTGTCTTTGCTGTGGTGCTGTGAGTGGGTAGCTCCTAATCGTGGATCGGTTTCTCTGCCTTTTGTGGTCCTTTTCCAGCTCACTTCCTGTTATTTTCTCAGAAAGTGGATAACAAACTTTGTCAGAATGAGGTACGAATAGAGCACTGATAAATACTGAGCTGGATAAATCTTTGTTAAATGAATGACTACGTGGTGTAAATAAATCCATGATCTCTCGGGTCCTCCTTTCACAGGCCAACACGTGTGAACATTGCGACAGTAATTTCAGGGGCTCTGAGGCCCCGCTTGCCTCTGCCAGGGACAGTTGTGTTCCAGGGAGTTGAGGTTGCCAAGAGCGCAGCTTTCAGGAAAGCGCAGAGTTGCAGTATCCAGTGTTCTGCAAAAAGACGAAAAATTGTAGAAAATGAAAAAGGCATTGTTGGGCTGGGAATCAGAGGCTGGGATTGCATGGCCCGGCCAGGGGCTATCAGTTTGACCCTGGGAGGTCAGCCACCTCTCTGCTTTTTTGTTTTTTCGTGAAGTAAGATTGGATTAATGGTTCTTAAGGTTTTTGTCTTGTTTTCCCTCTAAAGTTCTTTGAAATTGTGATGAAAGAAATGAACTTAGTAAAGCACTCCCACGCAAAAAGCTGTGTATGGTTTTCACGGACACTCTATAACCCATCCCCAGCACCCCCGAAATTAAGACCTTCATGTCGTTCCCCTGAGGATGGCCAGGGTCACTTCGCGTTTTGAGTGATGGAAATTTCAGAAATTTTAAGTGTCTGATTTAGGAGAAATTTGAAGGGTGCAGAGTCATTCCCAGAGCCCGTAAATTGTATGACTTCAGGAAACTACTCAGAAACCCTGTCCTAGATAGAGTGTTTGATGTTTAAAAGGTGAAGTACGTTTCCCTACTGGGAGCCCAATTACAGTTGTTAGCTCTTTGAGGTAATTTTTACGTGAAAAAAAGGAATCCATGCGATCTTTTTACACGGTAATTCTGTAATAAACTAGTTGACCTATTGTGCCCAACAACCAAATAATTAATTCACTTTTAGGGACTTGTGTTTCAGAATGGAGACAGCTGAGTGAGAGACTTGAGGTGGCTGAGTGGCTCTCAACAGCCCCCCACAGGCTTCTGTGTTCCTCATCTATCCCTTCCATTCTCCCTAGTACTTTAAACCCAACCTTGACCCGCTAGTGGGCTCTTTCCAGGTGCATGGCTCCAGTAGATTCTACAGTGCTACCACTCCTGTGGTCCCAGATACGGCCTCGTGGGTTCGGCAAACCAGTTGTTTCGGTTAAGCCACTTGAATGGCACCATTTGACCAATGGCACCACTCGGAGGGCCTAGACCTCAGCATGCGATGACATGTTGGGCTCTGGGGACAGCGCTCTTGGAAAGCTCTCATTTCCAAGGACTATCTGGAGAATCGGACTGACTCAAGGCAGAGTAAAGAAAGGAAGTAGATCTAGCGCTTTGGCTTCTCCATTCCAACCAGCAAATGGAAACCACAGCCCCCCTTCCGGACTGTGGGCCTGAAGACAAGAAAGCAGAGTCACAGGAGGGAAATGAGCGCCCAGGACTGCAGTAGTTCTTCGTAATAGGTGCTGCTCGGGACAACGTTAGAATGGAATGATGTGGAATTCAATAGAAATGTACGTTACATCCAGTGGGAGCCAGATGACTTCATCACAGCTAATGTTATTACAAAGAATATAAAAGGAATTAATGATTCACCATTTAGTGACTTGCTTCCCTGTCCCCCCCCACCCCCACCCTTTTCCTTCAGCTTTACCAAGCCGGGTGTGGAGCCAAGTGCGACATGAGTTTAGTAATGACTTTAAGCACCATTTACGCTGCTATCATGGCAATTTAAATTGTCACTTTCTATTAAAAGGTCTACCTCAGAATGGTTTTAAGTGAAAGCGTTCCACACTGACAGTGCAATTAAACAAGAAAAAAAAAACCCTTTCTTGGGATGTCAGTGCAAACGCATTTTAAATAGTGGTTCAGCGGTGCCTTGCTAATTTAAACTACAGTATTGCTTTCTATTAAAGAATAGAAACTGATTTAAGCTTTTTTTTCCCCTCCCTGTACTGTGTGACAGTTTGAATTGGCATCGTGTCCCAGTCAAAGCCCTGATGTGCCGATGGGGTCCCTGCGCCTAAAGCGTACCCCTCCCAAGGCAGGCATTAAAAAGAAGTAATTTCCACATGTGATGGGGGAAGCATCACCTTTCCCGGCATCAGCTTTTAAGAGTGCCCTTTGCTGATCTGGTGTGCCTTTTTCAAACTGTGGTCCACTTGCTCATCAAGGAGAGAATTGTGAATTTCTCCGGGGCCAGGAAGGGGATGATGCGTGGGGCTGCTTTATCAGGCGGACAGCTTCTTGCTTCAGAAATGGACAATCAAGTCCAGAGAAAATTTAGTCTAAAAAATAATTCTGAGTACAGGTGTGTGAGTCTTTCTCTTTCCGATTTCTGAGTTCAGATCTCGAGGTGGTTTCTGCATTTCCCCAACCTCTTCTTCAATTCAGCTGAGGAAAGACAATTCAGGCACTTTTGTCTTTGAATACATTTTAACACATAAACGGTAACGGAGCACAAATGTTGAACGTGCCACTACAAAATAACACATTTTCCCTACCTCATTTGTCTTCTGGACTCCCGTAGCCCCAATAGTCCATAATTCCCCGGCATTTGGCTTAGATAGATTCCAACTATCAGAGAGAATAACACAATTACATTCTTAGGTGTTGGTGCCTTAAATTAGAAGTTGAAGAATATTTGAACAGCAGGAATGGCTGGCGTTTTATTTTAATGGTCTTGAAGCGTTTCCAGCCTGTCTGAGAGTACCTTATGTCATGAGTAATAGTCTTGCTGTAAAGCACATTAGCCCTACCAGAAGTAAACGAGGCATAACATTTAAGTTGCTTCTGTTACATTCTCAATTGATATAGTTATTGCTCTGAAGGACACCGAGATAGCGTCTTGAGAAAAGTGTCCCAATGATGGTTATAGAGATGCAATTTTTTATGTCTACACAATTACATTTCTAACTTCACCACATTCCACACTTGACTGCCATGGAAAAGCTGATCGATGTAAACCCAGTCCTTACGAGAATAATACATAAGCTACTGGGATCGAAACTCATTTTTATTTTACAAATTAGGCAAACTTTCTTTCAGTTCCATTTTCTTCCTGTTAATGTAACAGACATTTGTATTTAACCTTGGGGTGATTGGAAACAGAAGAAATGGCCTGCTGACTTGGGCGCTAAAGGGAGGCAGGAAAGAGTCACCTCAAAAAGAAATCTTACTTACTGGAAGGTGGAGGGATGAAGAAGATAGAGCCAGAGAAACTTCTTTGGAATAATGCACATAGAGAAAGTGGAGAAATCTTTCAAGACCCACAGAGGGACGTAGGGCTGGGCGCAGAGAGACGTAGGGCTGACACTCAAGGAGCAGTTAGGGAGACGGAGTTACAGACCTTGGTTCCACCAGTTCTTTCTACCTCATCCACCTCTAGCGCTGTCAACAACCAGATTCAAAGACCCCTGAGAGGAGGTTCTGGGTCTTGTTCCTCTTTGTATCTCCCACAGCCCCTGGCCCTGGGCCAGGAATGTGGCAGCGCGCAACTTCAAAATAGCGGCTCTCGCTTGCCTTCTCTCTCTGTGTAAAAGGAGTTTTGACCCCCCTGCCCCCATCCCGCTCCTATCTGGAGGGTGAAATGGAGTTGGAATGTTTAGGTGCTATGGGGAATATAAATAGAGATCTCAAATTTTAGTATCATTTTGTGACCTTGCAGGGATGATTTCATTCTTACAACAGGGCCTTGAATGGCCTGCCAAAGGTGACCGGTGAAGAGAAGGCTTATGTGTAAATTTAGGGAAGAGGGAACGGTGGGTTTACTCTGTCCGTGATGACAGAGGGCTACAGGCTGAGCCAAGGTCCAGGGCGTAGACTTGCTACGGATCAAGGAACTCATGGCATTCCTAATTAGCGCGACTCCCAGATGCTGAGCAAAGAGTGTTGAATTAGAGGACAGCAGATGTCCATTCTCCCCAATCCCATGGCCAGCTAAATCTCCTTCTCCTTCCCCAGGAGTCTTGTGTGGTCCCTCCCTAGCCCATGACTCCTTTAAGGTTTCCTGCAGCATTGGTAGGATGACATGTATCAGTTCTTTCAGGATTCTGGAAATGCAAAGTATTGAAGGGAGAGGCCCAAACTCATGTAAAACAGTGGAATTTCATTTGTGCATTTTCATCGCATGACTATCGCCACAGACAATTTGAGAACATTTTTGTCTCCCCACTGAAAGAACCGCCCCCCCACCCATACTCTTTGGCGGTCACTCTCCAGTCCCCCTCCCCCAGCCCTGAGCAATCAACTAATCTGCTCTCTGTCCCATAGATTTGCCTATGTGGACATTTTGTGTACATGGAATGATACACAGCGTGACCTTCTATGTCTGGCTTCTTTCTCTTACCATTATGTTTTCAAGGTTCATCCACATTGTAGCATGTATTAGTACTTCATTCCTCTTTATGGCTGAAGAACATTCCATTATATGGATACACCATATTTTCTTCATTCATTCATTCTATAATGAATGTTATATATGCTTTGTGTTCCTCCTTCCCCCCATGACATGTTGACTTCCTAACCCTCAATACCTCAGAATGTGACCTTATGTGGAAACAGGGTCATGGCAGATGTAATTAGTTAAGATGAGGTTATAGTGGGGGCGCCTGGGTGGCTCTGTAGGTTGAGTGTCCGACTTCGGCTCAGGTCATGATCTCACAGTTCATGAGTTTGAGCCCCGTAACAGGCTCTGTGCTGAAAGCTCAGAGCCTAGACCCTGCTTCGGATTCTGTGTCTCCCTCTCTCTGTGCCCCTTTCCTGCTCGTGCTCTGTCTCTCTCTCAAAAATGAATAAACACTAAAAAGAAAAAAGATGAGGTCATACTGGAGTAGGGTGGGCCCTTAATCCAATATGACTGCTGTCCCCATAAGCAGAGAGGAGACACGGGCATGCCAAGGAGAGTACCACGTGACAACAGAGGCAGAAGTACAGTCATGCAGTGGAAAGCCAAGGAACACCAAGCCATCATCAGAAATTAGAAGAGGCAAGGAAGGATTCTCTCCTAGGGCCTTGGTGGAGGGGGTGGGGGTGGGGCAGCCCGGCCCTGTTTACCCCTTGATTTCAGACATTTAGCCCCCAGAACCCTGAGAGAATAAATCCCTTTGTTTTAAGCCACACAGTTTGTGGCACTTTGTTATGGAAGCCCTAGGAAACTAATGCAATGGGCATTTGGCTTGCTTCCACTTCAGATTCAGTTTTAACACTGTGTCCATAATATGTATGAAAGGATGCTCTTAGCCCATTCGAGCTCATTGTCTAAGCTGAATCCACACAGCCAGTTTGCGGGGCACGACTAAACCTTGCCATGTCTTCAATCAAAAAGCTGAGGCTCAGAGAAGATAGTAAGGGACAGAGCCAGGATTTAAATCCAGATTTTCTGACCCTAGTTTCTGCACTCAGTAAACCACCATGTGAAGCAAGGTATTTACGGCAGGAAATACCACTATGCCAGATAGTACATCTGTCCCCAGGAACGCTATGATAGCAGTGACAATAGCTAGCGTTTACTGAATATTTAAGTGCCAGGCATTGTGTTAGGTACTTTTCTCACATGAGGCAGACACTGCTAGTTGCCTACCCAGTATCTTCTTATCAAAAGAAAGCCAAGCTATTCAGGGTTGTAATTGGACTGGCTGAAAGCTATGTTTCCCAGCCCTTGTTGCAGACAGTGGTGATCAAATACGATAATTCTAAGCAATACAATTTATGTAGAAGTTGCTATGGACCTCCTGTGTGGCAGAGGCAGCTCTCTCTCCAGAGATCTGTACTCCCCTTCCATGGCACAGAGATGTTGCTGGGAAGAAGTGCTCATTCTGGGACTATATTTTCTGGCTCCCTTTACATTCATGTGGACCCATGTAACCGAAATCTGGCCAATCAAATGTGAACAAAAATCTAGTACCTCAATTCTAGACCCTTTCCGTAAACCTTTCTCCACACTTCTCCACACTCTGTCTTCCCTTGTCTGCTGGCAGAAGATTCATGCCTAGTATGACCCTGGAAGCCCCATATTCTAAATAGGTTCTTGCGTGACTGAACTGAGCAAAGCTACAGCCTATCCTTTCTCCCAGCCCCTACCTTCTTATACCGATGCACCTTGGCAAGAGTGAAAAGTAAACATCTGTTGTGTTGATCCACTGATCAGCGGGCTTGTTCATCACAGTGCTTAGCCTGTGCTGACTTCAACATCTGGGAAAGTTTTTGCTCTCTTGACTCAATCACTACCCCTTCCTCCTTTTTGCTGTTGGGAATATGGACACAGTGTCTGAGGCCATGGCAGCCATCTTGGGATCATGAGAGAAAGATCACAGGAGATACAAAGACCTCAGCTTGGAACTCTGTGCACCCCTTACCCAAGCCCCTATCCCTAGGCTTCCTAGTGAGTGGGAAAAACGAAAAGCCTGGTCTGCTGAAGCTACTTTTATTTATTTATTTATTTTCCAGTATAGTTCATCAGGTGCACACTAGAATGCTGCTGAAGCTACTGGTTAGTCAGAGCTTCAGCTGTTTGTGGGCCAGTACACTCCCTAAGTGATACGATCCATTCATGCAAGTAAACCTCACCCAACTCTTCTGAGGCAATTGCCATTATTATTCCCGTTTTAGGATAAGAAATGAAATATTTCGTTGAAGGTCACATGACTAGAAGCAGGGCAGAAACCCGGGTTTGACTCCTCTGGCGATGAAACCAGAATGTTAAGCACTGTACCATATGGCCTTTAAGGAAGACTTTTCCTAACTAGGTCTCTCGGTCTGTGTTGCATGGCGTTCTTCCATAAAACCTTAAAGTCACACTCCCAAGTTCAACTGCTTATTTTTTACTCAAATATATTGATGGGTCTGTTTCTATAGATTCAAGTGTCAGTGTTGGAAGACAGAGCTTCGTAAAACTGAGCATAAGGACAGAGAAAGAGGCTGCTTCGTCAACGCAACATTTACTCAGAAATCTATTATCACGTGGACTTGCCGTCTGAGCGGTAAGATAAGATTGATCACATAACAAAAGAATCTCTCAGTGGCTGAGTCATTAGGTTTGAACAAATAACTCAAAGGCAACAACTGAAAATAATCCGTCAAGCTTTCATACTTAATATGCACGTATTCTTTTCTTAATCTAATTCTCCTCTTAGAAATAATTTGTCATGCTTTGATGCTTAAAATATTCTTTTCTGGATCTAAATCTCTTCTTGCTGTGGCACAAAAACGCTTCTCTTCTTCCCTTCCTTCTCTCCCATACTATGCCAGGTGAATGGCTGGAAGCTTCCAGAAATTAAAGACTCCGCCCAAAGCCTGGGTGCTGCAGAGGTAGCCTGCTTGTAAGGAGCTATTGGGAAGACAGCCAGGAGGAGGTGAGGGTGAGCATGGCCCCCGTAGACCACTTGAGGCCCAAAAGCCAGCGATTCCCCATTTTCACCAGGAGCTGTCCCTTTAAACTCCCTCACCCCGTGGGGCATGTCAAGGTGACACCCACTGGGCTGGCCATGGGAAGTTGTTTGAGGTTGAGCCCCTACCCCAAGCCGGGGCGCTCAGAATCTCTTTCTCAGGAAATTTGGAAGTGAGAGTCCATGAGACTCGAGTTCTGCCTGGGTTCTAGGACAGCAGAGATGTACAAGCTCGGAAACCAGGCGTGGCAGGTGTGCAGAAAGCTGATCTGCAGAGAAACAAGAAAGAAATCATTGTGCAGAGAAAAGCAGGACGCGGTGGGGGGGGGGGGGCGGGGGGAGAGGAGAAAGAGAAGAAGGAGAAATATCCATAGCTTTCCAGGAATTTCGGTCTGCTGATCTCAGTCCCTTTCTGTCTCCAGTGCTCAGCCTCCACGGGCAGGCCACAAGCCCTGTAATGGACTCGTGGTTTCGGTTAGGTTAGCTCAGGGCGGTGTCTGCACTTGTAACCAGAGCCCTAATTGGCGCACATTACAAGACGGACTTGAGTGATAATTGTGTCGACAGGAGCTAATGGCCAGAGTGGACACATTAAGTAAAAGCTGACATTCCTTTTCTCAAGAGCTGCAATCAAATCTTAATCGTGCGGAGATACGTTGCTTCCGTTACGTGTGTTACCCAGTCCCTTCCTTCTGCTCCTCTTTCCGGTCGTTCATTCATGGATTCCACAGATACCTGAAGTGTTCCTCCTGTGTGCCAGGCCCGGCTTACGGGGCTGGGAACACACTTGTGAACCAGAGAAAGTCTTTTTCCTCGCGGAACTTCAGTTCTAGTCAGGGGAGAGAGAAGACAGGCCAACAGGCAAATAATTACTAGGAAGGGAATAGTCAGATACTAAGAGATAAAATCGCCAGGGAAGGCCTTTTTGGAGAGGGACCCAACTCTCGGCTGGGACACAGCAGCAGTGGCTGGGACACAGCAGCGGTGGCCAGATCCCATGGTGATGGGGAGGAGTTTGGGTTTTACTCCCCTTGAAACCAGCACCGCCTGAAAGGCTTTCAGCAGAGCAGTGGTTTGTAAACCACAGTATGAAAACATTACTCTGGCTGCTGGAATGGCTCACATGGGTGAAAGCGGAGACGGAGGCTAATGTAGTGGGACGCCATGCAGCGTGGGGGTGGGACTCTTGGTGGCCTGGTGTGATAATAGCAGGTAGCCATGGGCGTGGCGAGAAGGCCGTGGCGTGGCTAGACCGCGGTGATGGGCGCGGGGAAAAGCTGGTAAATGTGAGTTCTGTCTCGGAGGCTGAGCTGATGGACTGGGAGGGGGATTAGACGTGAGGGATGATGGGAAGGAAAGAATCAAGTTGGAGTCCCCGTTATTGGTTTAATAAGAGAGTAGATATGAGGGGCCCTTTCCTGAAGTGGAGGATACTGGACAAGGACCAGTTTGGAAAACTGGGTATTCAGAGGTTTTTTGTTTTGTTTTGTTGTTTTAGCAAGGGCTCACATTTTGGTGATTTCTTCCTGCTGGAGGCTGAGGAGGGAAAGAGAATCCTTCTCACTGGAAAAGGGGATAATGTATGTGCTCTAGAAGCCGGGCTACCAGGGCAGTCTGAACAGGCCTGGGGGGTTTTCAGTTTCTAAAAGACAGTATGGGCTGAAAATTAGGTTTGTGTCTCCGGGGAGAGGGGGTGTGGAAGGGTGGGGCGGGGAAGAGAGAGACACACGTGAAATCAAGCGGAAATGACCCTGAGGCTTGCCAAAGGCTATTTGCCATGGGCCAAGTTACCTCCGATAGAAGAACACATTCTACTTAAAAGATAGGCAAGGATAAAGCCAGTTGACTTACCGCAGCATGCGTGCCCCATACACAACATACAGGTTTCATAGGTGGTTGCTGTTCAGAAAGCAGTGGGTCTGGTCCTGGCTGCACGCTAGAATCTTCTGGCGAGCATTGTAAAAAGACTTGATGTCTAGTTTTCACTCAAGACCGGCGATTCAAAATCTTCGGGGGGTAGGGAACAGTTATCAGTATATGTTTAAAAGTCCCCTTGGGTAAATCCGATGTATAGCTATGGGGTGAAAGCCATTGGTAGAAAGCAATTTAAACATGGCTCATGACATTTAAAAAAATGACCATTCTGGTAAGCTGTTAGCCTTCAAGCAGTGACTCTAAACTAAGCAATATCTTGCCCCCAGATAAGGCACGATTTGTCTTTATTTTTCTGAGTGCTTTTTCATACCGCATGGTATTGTGTCCATCATTCAACTGCAGTTTTTCCGAAGAAAATCTCCCTAAAGTGAAACCCACCAGCCAATTTGTGTCCAGACTACCAGTTGATTTATGACTTAATGTATTGCTTCTCAGCTGATTGATTCTACTGGAGATGGAACCATCTCTAACCATGAAAAATTTACAAACTTTCCTCACTACTTTGTCAAATGGAAGCTTCTGGTCGCTCTCGGTTTGGAACACCCAGAGGCTTGCAGAGCAAGCTGTTTTCATGGTTGAGTATTTCACACAGCTCGGTTGAGGTCAGAACCACATTCCTGGGAACTATGAAATTTCCTGATTAAGGAAATGAGAGGAAATAAGGCATTAACTAGCACCTACGCAACTTTTTGCTTTCTTTCTTCAGGAGAATTAAAAACAGAAGATGCTGCTGTTACAGTTCCCTGAAATAAGATGACAAAACCAAAGATGAACATTTAACAGCTGTTTTGGAACGGATTCTGGGAATAAACAAAAAGCTGCCTATGGTTTCGCCACAGTTAAAAAGCACAGATTCGCAGTGATTCATATGGTCTATAGCATGCAAGCTGAGCCAAAGAACCGATGCCAAGAAAAGACAATGACAAAGGGAGAGGCTTAATCATCATGACAGTTGCAATTATAATTAAATGTAAACTTGAGGAGAGGATTGCTTCACTCTGCAAGAAGGCCAAGGTTTGGGGGAAGTCTACATACGGCAAGTGGACCACAGGCTGTTGTTAAATTTCTCTCCCTACTCCAAGAACTTCCCATTTTTACTTATTATTAATATTTATAAGGCACAAGGAAAAATATTATTATTTTCACCGCTGGTATGAGAATTCCTTTTAGAAGGTCTCAGTCCCTCCCTCCCCACCTTTTCTTTCCTGCCTGCTTGCCTGCCTTAAGAAAATTTTTTGTGCCTTCCTTAAATTACAAAAATAAGCCTGTTGAGGGTAAAGCTGGGCTGTCAGGGGGAGGGAGTGTGAGCAAAAACTGCCTGGGTGAGACCGGAAAGGAGTTTGTGTTTCAAACCAGAGAGGGAAGGAACAGAGCAGAGTAAAAAGAGGAGAAAGTGGAAGGACAAGATGGCCCAGGACTGAGGGTGCAGCATGTAACCCCCAAAGCTTCAGCAAAGTTCTAAACCTGCAAGCCGCTTGCGTGGGGGAGGTGGCTGGGGGTGGACAGCTTCCGGCGAAGCGTCTGAACCTTAGCAAGGGAAGGAGTCAAGAACACACACAGGAAGGACAAGTCAGAACCATGAAGGAAGGAGTTGAGAATTCGCAGGACTTGGGGGGAGGGCTGTGGACTCTCATTGTGAAACTTGGCGTTTTGGCCAAGTTTACCTTAATCTCCCAAGGCCAGCCAGGCTTCATCTGGGATTTATTTGCAAGCATAGGGAGAAGTTTTTCATTTAAGCCATGTGGCTATGAAGCCATGAGTGGTTTTTCATTGAGTTCTCTGCACTGTATTTTATTTTATTTTTTTAAATGCCCATTTTATTTCCTTTTAAAGTTGATTTATTTATTTTGAGAGACAGAGAGAGAGGCAGAGAGGGAGAGGGAGAGAGAATCCCTGTCAGCACAGATCCTAGTGCAGGGCTCGATCTCAAGAACCATGAGATCATAACCTGAGTTGAAATCAAGAGCCGGATGCTTAACCGACTGAGCCACCCAGGCCCCCCTCTGCAGTATATTTTAAAAGTCATACCTGGGATGATGATCAAGTTCCTGTGGGATACATGAATCCCTGATGCACACTTCCCAATTCTGACTGTGGTACCAGCCCAACGGGTTAGACCGCATCCATCACCTGACTGAGCACCATCGCGCTCCCCTGTGAACTCTATAAGTACACTGAGTGCTGTCTGTGTTTAGGGCACTGTGCTAGACACTTGGGTGTAAACATATATAAGCAAGACATAGATCCTGATCTCAAGGAGTTTGGTGTAGTAATGACAACTGTAGTGGGTTGAATTGTGCCCCCTACCCCATCAGGGTGAACCCTCAATCCAGGGACCACGTCTGTAAAAGACAGAAAAGGAGAAGACAGAGAGAAAAGATGGTCATAGGAAGATGGGGGTGGAGAGAGACTGAACTCATGCAGCTACAGGCCAAGGAATGCCAAGGGCCTTTCGCAGTTGCCAGAAGCTAAGGCCGCAGCGTGGAATGGATTCTCCCTGGGAGACGCTGGGGGGAATCAGTCCTGCCTGCACTTTGATTTGGGACGCTAGACTCCAGAAACTACGGGAGAATACATTTCTGTTGCTTTCAGCCGCTCAGTCTGTGGCTGTTTGTTACAGCCGCCCTAGGAAACTAACACGGCCACCTGTACTGAAATGGGTGGGCACCATTATCAAAAGAACAACAGAAAATAACAACTGTTGAGGCCGCGAAGGAGTTGGAACCCCCATGCACTGTCGGTGGGAAAGTAAAATGGTCCAGCCACTAGGGAAAACAGTGTGAAGGGTCTTCAAAAATTAAAAATAAGTCTACCCTAAAATCTAGCAATCCCACTTCTGGATATCTATCCAAAAGAATCCAAAGCAGGATCTGGAAGACCTATTTGCATACCCCCGTTTATGGCTGCATTATTGGCCGTAGCAAAGAGGTGGAAACAATACACTCAAATGTCCATGGACGGATGAATGGATAAAGAAAATAGGGTCTATACATATAATGGAATATTAAAGTTAATTAAAAACAAGTTAGTGCAGTCACATGCTACAACACGGATGAACCTCGAGGACATTATCCTAAGGGAAAGAAGCCAGCCACAAGAGGACAAATACTACATGGTTCCACTTAGATGAAGTATCTAAAGTAGTGAAAATCATAGAAACAGAAAGTAGAAAGGTGGTTACCAGGAGGTAACTGGAGGAATCGGTGGTTAACATATATACAGTGTCCGTATTGCAGGATGAAAAAGTTCTAGAGATCCGTCACACAACAATGTGAATATACTTAACACTCCTGAACGGTGCGCTTAAAATAGTTATGACGGTAAATTTAACGTTAAGCGTTTTTACCACAATAAAACGCAATAGCTGACTCCCGGGCAGAATGGGGTACGTGCCGCAACTAAAGTCTATAGTAAGGTGCCTTGAAAATGCAGATGGAGAAGAGGTGACCTAAGGGTGGTGGGAGGGCGGCAGACATGGAACAGAGAGAAGCACCTACATGCAGATGGCCAAGTTGAGTACGAGAGGTGAGCGTGGTGCCCGGGACCGCCACTAGCCATTACGGTGCCTGTGCGCGCGGTAGAAAAAGACACTGTTTTCTCCTGAGTGCCTGGCGTGGTAGGCACAGTGTGACCAGGATTCAGCCGGGGATCCTGTTGCAGTTCACATCCTGCGGAATAGAATTAGTTGTCCTCGGTCTACACACTGAGATAAGAGTTTAAATTTGAGAGAGAAGATGGTGAGCTGGGTTTGGGGCTTGGTGAGTTCGGTGTCAGCAGGACTTCCAGGTGGAAACAGGAAGCAGAAAGCTGAAAATGTAGGACCAGTGTTTGGAAGGAAGTTCAGGATTAGAAGTGTAGACTGGGGAGTCACTTGCATGGTGTTAAAACTTTACTCTAAAAAATTGGTGCTATGGCAGAAGTTAACTCCACGTCTATTTCCTATGCAACATTGATGTGGCCACCAAAGAGGCAGACAGCGCCCTCTGGTGGAAATATGGAAGCACTCCTCATCAATACCACCCACCCTCACTAAATTATTTTGAACAAATACAATTCAAGACCATTCTGTTTGAGCAGGTATTCCTTGCTGCCTGGAGTGCCTCATGGGTCTGTTGAGCCCTGCCTATGCCAGACATTGAGGCTTCCCTCTCCTCCCTGAAACTGTATTCCTGCTGAGTGTCTGGGTCCAGCAAGAAATGAGGCACCCTCTTCACACTATGCCACATTAAGGTGCTCCACCAAGCCGAAATCCCCAGAAGCCCCGTTACTCTGCCCCTTACAGCCTAGAGACCAGCTAAACTTGGGGAGGCATGGTCCTAGCTAGACCCTAGAGTCTCACTTGGTCCCCCTAAGGCAGAGAACCCCTCCCAAGAAGTGGCATCTGGCTCCATTTGGCCAACCTGAGGGAAGAGGGGGAGAGAATCCACTTACAGGAGGAGGAGGAAAACTTTCACTGCTCGACTCCCTGGATGAATGTTCCTTCACATTCTACTCCCCCGAGGACAGAGGGTGAGGGACTCCATGCTATCCTTTTGTCCTGGATCTCGCCAGAGACCCCCCGCCCCCCACCCCCCGACACTGAGGGCAGGCTGAAGACTGGTGCAAACTGGCTTACATTTAATAGCTAACTAGATCTCCACTGACAGTTCTGTGTTAAGTATTATTTTTTCCTACTCGATAGTTGAGGAAACTGAAGTTCAGAGAGGTTACTTAAGTTTTCAAAGGTCACACTACTAAGTAAGAAATGGACCCAGGGGCACCTGGGTGGCTCAGTCCGTTAAGTATCTGACTCTTGATTTCCTCTCAGGTCGCGATCTCACGGTTCACAAGAAGGAGCCCAGCATTGGGCTCTGTGCTGACAGCAGGGAGCCTGCTTGGGATTCTCCATTTCCCTCTCTTTGCCCCTCTCCTGCTTGCTCTCTCTGTCTCAAAATAAATAAACATTTTTCAAAAAGAAATGGACCCAAGCAGAACTGTGTTTTTAATTTTTTTTCCAATTTGTTTATTTTGAGAGAGAGCACGAGTAGGAGGAGGTGGGGCAGAGAGAGAGAGAGAGGGAGGGAGGGAGGGAGGGAGGGAGGGAGAGAATCCCAAGCAGGCTATGCACTGTCAGTACGGAGCCCAATGCAGGGCTCGATCTCACGAACTTCGAGATCATACCCTGAGTGGAAATCAAGAGCTGGACGCTTAGCTGACTGAGCCGCCCAGGCGCCCCAGAACTGTTTTTAACTTTGAGACATATTTAACATACCACAAAACTCCTAAAACTCAGTGGTTTTTAGTATATTCACAAAGCTGTGCAATCATCTTCACTATCTCATTCCAAAACATCTTCATCCCCCTTACAAGGAACTCTCTTCTCTACCCCTTAACCGTCAGTCCCGTTCCCTGTCTGCCCGTCACCTGGCACCACCGAGCTGCTTTCTGTCTTTATGGAGTCACCTCTTCTGGACATTTCATGCAAATGAAATCATGCAGTATGTAATCCTTTATTTTTTTTAATGTTTTATTTATGTTTGAGAGAGAGACAGAGCACAAGCAGGGGAGGGGCAGAGAGAGAGAGGGAGACACAGAATCCAAAGCAGGCTCCAGGCTCTGAGCTGTCAGCACAGAGCCCGACGTGAGACTAACCCCCGAACTGTGAGATCATGACCTGACCTGAAGTTGGACGCTTAACCGACTGAGCCACCCAGGCGCCCTGCTTCATTCCATTTTATGGCTAAATAATATTCCGTTTTATGGATAGAACACATGTTGTTTATCCCTTCCTTAGCTGATGGATGTTTGAATTATTTTCACTTTGTGGCTGTTATGAATACTGCCACTATGAACATTCATGTATACATTTTTGTGTGAACACATGCTTTCAGCTCTCTTGGGTGTGTGCCTCGTAGGACTGCTGGGTCTCATGGGAACTTTAGGTTTAACTCTTTGAGGACCCGCCAAACTGTTTTCCAAAATGGGTGTACCATTCTACATTCTCACTAGTGATATTTGAGTGTGCCAATTTCTTCACATTCTCCCAAGCAAAAGTGGTTTTCAAACTCATTTTCTTCCTCCTCCTCTTTCTGTCTTAAATACATTTTGATTGCTTACTATTTGCCAGGCATCATGCCCAGCTCTGGGAGTTCAAAGGTAAATAAGCCGGTGTCCATTCTCTAGAAATCCTCAGCCCAGGGGAAACATGGCGGATTTATTTTTGCACAGGGGTTCCTGCCTCATGCCTTTTGCATGGATGTTCAGCCTCAAGTGTCCCTTCTTGTGACATATGAAGATGAACTGAAAAATTCATGCTAATACTTAAATTGTTTAACATTTAGAATGACATTAAATAGCAAATAATGCCATGACATGTTGAAAGAGAAAGACTGTGGAAGAAAGGGAAAAGCTCTATATTTCAGCAGCTGTGATGGCCTTCATTTGGTACTTTTTGAACAAGGGGTCCTACATTTTTGGTTTGCACTGGTCCCCACGATCCCAGGCTCCATACCTGGCTCAGTATGATAGCCAGAGGGCTCTATAGGATGAAATGGCCGAGGGTATGGACACGGGGACACGGGGAGGGATGGAGAATTGGGCCCTCCATGTAATTTACCACACCCTGCATTTGATAGCCTGGGAATTTATTTACTTTGTGGGGACAGCGGGGGTGGAGGCTCTCAAAATGCTCAGATCTTTGAAGTTTCTTCTTGAGAGTGATAAAACATGACATTGGGTTTAGTAGGAACCGTTGACCATATGCAGAGTCTATTTTATGTTTACAAATGAGATCTCATTTGGAGCCAACTGCTTATCTCTCAACTTCAAACACAGGAAAGTCTTAGCTGGTCTTGCTCACTGCTGACATCCTTGAGACGGTTGTTTTGTTAACGGAGACCATAAATTATTCTGGTTAGAGAACGGCTTGAGCAGTGGGGAGGGCTGACTAGGGGCGATGGTTGAGGAAATCACCCAGAGGAAACGTCTGACTTCTTCCCTAGCCCATGACATTGATATTCTCTTCTCTACATGCAGCTTCCTTGCTATTCTCTTCTTTCTGTTTCTTGATCTGCTTTCAATCATTTTTGTTATAAAGGGACTCAGAAACTTGGTGGGAGATGCAGACACGTGCCCAAGGTCACATAGCTAGTGACCAGAACACCCAAGGCTAGAGTCCCTATCTCCACAGCTTTCCTTTGATTTGGAATGAGTTGCACTGCATTTTTGTAGACTATTAATCATTTTCGTAAATACCATTTTGGAGCAACATATTTTTATTATTTTGGCCTTTTCCCCCCACTTACTGAGATACAAACGTCTGTGTGGCCCGAAAAAGTTGAGTTTGCACAAAAACATAATCATGGTTTAAGGCTTTAAAAAAGTTCTTCCTTGGCGGTACTATTAACCATTAAGCAAGAAATTAGAGAAACAAACCTGCTCTCTGCTTAATTCAGCTCTTCACACGTGTTTCACTTAGGAATATGTGTTTCCATCCCAGAGATGATTAGTAGATGGTTAAATTACAAGAGGAGGTTGAATTCACATTTTGAATGAAAGGGTATATAATGAGAGATTGTGAAGTGGAAGAAAATTGCTCGCAGAGAGAGGATTTTGAAACTGGTCTAGCCATCTATGTACATTACCGGTTTTAGTCATTACATTTGGGGTCCTTTTCAATTCTGGCCAGTCTTAACCTCCTGAATGCCTCATCTCTACTGTCCAGAGTTTTGCTGGAGTTATACTGCTAAAAATAGAGGTACAGGTATGCCCTGCCTTTCAAAACTTTGGCTCATGACACTTCTCTTTCATGAAAGACCTACATTAGTACCTGTTTTCCATAACTGAGAGAAATCCGGAGACGATTTTTGCTTTTATGGATAAAAAGTGGAAAGTGAAAAGAGTGTTGGGTGTTCGTTTGGCAGTGAGCCTGACGAGGCAGCTTGCGCCCCGAGCAGCGAGGGCAGCGCCCCCTAGCCGCTTCCCCGGGAACTCCACTAGACCTCTCGGCATCAAGCCACCAGAGCTTTGCGTTGGGTCTGAATATTTGTGCTGTATCTTGATTTATTTTGTCTTTCCACCAGCAAGATGCAAGATGTGTCCTAAGGAATCAGAAAAGCCTAAGGGGTTATTTTTGGGGTCTCAGAACACTAAAAACTTTCATATAAATTAATAATTACTTCCTTGATTTATGCCATTTCGACCTAGAAAAGGTTTCATCGGAATGCTCTACTTTTGGATAGTGGGGAGGACTATCCAGTACATTGTCCAGATGGTTTCCCAGGAAGGTGTGTAGCCAACGGATTGTATAGGAGGAGCATAGAGCTAGTCTGTTTTGCTTCTTTCTTTTATTCCTTTCCTCATGGCTGGGTCCAGGGTGCATCTGATTTGTGGGGCCACACACTCACTGAGGGCCTTCACTCACAAGGACATAAGATTCTGCAGCAGGGGAGAGCCAGGCAGAACTCTGATTACTCAAAGAAGCTCTAAGAGGCCATGGGCATCCTCTAGGTAAAGCAGGCACCCTGGGGTATATATAAAGTTGTTCAGCACATCGATATGAGACAGCCTCTTTGAGACTTGATCCTACTTCATGCAGTGACCGCAGAAATCACTGAAAACGCTCAGGGGCAAAATGCTGGATTTTTTTTTTCCTCCTATTTACCCAGTCATCTCTGACATACCAAGCAAACGCCTCACATCTGCCAGGCAGGGGACACCCCTGGGAGCTGCCCAGTCATTCTGGCAAAGCCATACACCTGGAAGGGTGAGGGGCTCCGGGGCAACCCTTGGCCGTGAGGATGGGCTGGAGGGTCATGACTCTCCTTTTCTGGGTCTCAGGCGGGCCACTCTGAGGAGGATCTCGCATGGGCCCTGGGGTGGCTGAGCCGCCCTTGCTGAAGGGGTAACTGTCCACAGTGAACGACTTACGCGTGCTATCACTAGGGGCCCTGCGTTCTGAGGGAAGTGCAGCTAAGACTGGATGCAGAAAACCTGGATGAGGGCAAGGGCGTAACGGAAGTGTGCGGGCCATCGACAGACACGGGCAGACACAAGGCAGACGCAGCCTGTCCCAAGCACGGAGGAGGGGACGCCCAGGATCTCCTGGCACGTCCACGAACCACAGAAACCGTTTCCTTGGGGACTGATCCTGCCTTGAGTGGGCAGAATGGCCTAACTTGCGCGGACCCGGACTCTACAGCTGCATGTCCCACAGGCTGACCTAGTCTGCCCTTGGCCGAAAGGAGGCACTGCGACAGTCAAAACCAGCCCTGCTGGCAGCCGGGCAGCGATATAACCAACTGAAGCTACACAGCGCTCATGGGGGATAACGTCCAGAGAAGGCCACTCTGTGACCGCTGGTGGAACGAGACAGACCAGGCCGCTCCTCAACCAGGAAGATGATTAACAGCCCCCAACCTTTGACTAACAGGCTGCCTGCCGCTCCTTTATCAATGATGACTCTAGCCCCTTCTTCGTTTTCCCACCTCAAATAAAGCTGAAGGTCGCCCAGTTATTGACTTGCTTCTGCCTCTTGACAATGTGGAATTCAGAACATGTCCCCGTGTCCTTCAACTCTCCTTAGAATCTTCGACACCCGAAATCCTGCCACAGCCCCTTGCACTCCTTCCCACAGTGCCCCGCGGGGCCTGGACAGGGTCCTTACTGGCCACAGAGAAGCCACCTGGGGCTGCCCGGTTTTGACTGCAGGTATACTTCTGCTGGCCTCCCCTCCGTAGCCACCTGCGCTGGCCTCTCTGCTTGTTGCCAGCTGCTAAGCACTGGAAGACACGCTAAGGAAAAGGTGACAAATGTCACCATTTGCAAACATCTGCTCTTTTTCTTCCCTCTCCTTTTCTTCTGACACAAATCCCGCCTTTGCCTTTGTTAGACCCAATCGATCGGTTTAGTGGCTTCTTTTGTATGCATGCCAAATAGTGTGCTGGCGGTGCCCTCACAGGAGTCCACGAGTCACTTCAGACTGGCGTAGACCATGACTGAAGACGCGGCAGTAATGGTGTGGTCCCCACGGTGGCTCCAAACAGCTGCAACCGCCCCCCCCCCCCGCTTCCGCAGCGCGCACCCGGGTGCAGTGCCCCTCTGCCGTTTCTGCCACTTGGGCTCCAGCTTTCCCCTCTTCTCCTCTCCGCAGCCCCTCGAAAGCAAAAAGAATCCCCAACCCCTCGGACTCCAAAATGGCATCAAACAAGCCTCCTCCTTGATCAGGCAATGTGGTTTCTCTCTCATTCAGGCCTCGACCTCAGCACTTTGCTTCTCTGCAGATCGAAAGGCTCATTAATGAGTGAGAAATGGAAACTAAGCTGAATATCCAATAACAGAATAGTTAAGTATAGCGCATCAGCCAAGTAGACTATCTTCCAGCTGTTAAAAGAGGCAATTAAGGCAACCTAGAAACAAGGAAAATTGTTTATGAAACAATTATTTATGAAAACGAAGCACAATATGATAAATGGTGAACAGCGTGATTACAACGAGGTAGCTAATCATCTGTGTGTGGCTCAGGGCCTAAATGGGGTCACAGGCAGGATTTATACTAAGTATGCCGTGATGGCCTGAGCGGTAGGCCTGTCCCGGCTCTATTAAATGAGGGACAGAAGAGCTTGATGGAGATGATCAGGGCTTGGGACTAAGGTAGGTGAGCAAGGCACTTGCATAAAATCTAACAGAGTGCCAGGTCAACAAACCTCAGTAATCAAGAAAAGATTGATGTAATGTAAGTAATATTTTTAAAAACTCAGAATTAAGGCAAAAAATCCAGTGTCAAAATTGTAACTGCTCTCGTGTGACCTGGAGAGCGCAGGCCTCACTGCCTCACGCTTGTCCCAGCCCCGGTAAGGACAGTGGCTAGCCATGTAGGGCCACTGGCCCCCTCCCACCTCTAGGGTTGAGCTCCACTCAGAATAAGGGCCGCTCCTTACTCCCAAAGGGAGGAAAATCCAAATGCACACTTGGCCAGGGAATGGTTAGTCAGAGGAGAGGTGTTTCCATGTAGTGGAATGTCAAGTACATCTTCCGGGGGCTTGGCCGGGGACCAGAAGACACAGAACATGAAAGCACCCCACCATGCAAATCTCCGTAAAGAACTACTCTATTAAAGTAACCTAGTTGAGTGACTCCTGGAGATTCTTCGAGTGTGAAATGGAGGCGTGTCTCTGAGTCAGAAGCCGCAAAGGACATCGCTACAGCAGCCTGGGTCTTTGGGGCACCGCTGTCCTTATGAAAGCAGAGGCTGAAGGAGGAGCATAAGGTGTGTGCGAAAATGTGTGCAGGACAAAGCGGAACCTGATCAGACCAAAGTCAGGCATTTGGAGATGTTATTTCTGTATGTTCTGCAGGCTGGGTGTGGGGGCTGATCTAGAGAGAGAGAGTTTTGTAATTGTTGTACACCGGTTGAACAGGCAGTCTGGGGCGGCCTGTAAAAAATCAGATCCTGTATGCAGACATGTAATGAGTAGTGGGTAACAGCCCTGAACAAAAATCACTGTGGCAGAAAGAACGAAGGGTTGTATGGAATCTTGTAAAGTTTTTCTCAGCGCTTTTGCACGATCTTTTCAATTAACAAAAGGCAAAATGAAGAAATATCACATCCACAAAGTTACTTATGTAGAACCTGGCCCAAACTTAAATGATAGGGACTCACATGGTCATCTGAGCAGGAAATACGTGCGGTTTTATCAAGATCAAGGTCACGGCTTTCCTAGCGGTGTTCTTACTACAAAATGGTAGGTCAGGTTTCTATGAAGGTCCAGTGCCTGTAGGATGAGGCCTAAAATCGAATCTGCCTTTATATTGAAAACGCATTAAGAACAACAAACTATGGCCGGTGACTCTAATGTGTAGCCAAGACTGAGGGCCTATGAGACCAGTGCTGTCCAATTCTCTTTGTTTCTTTTTAAGGTAAGTTCCAGAGTGGATGCTATTATCTGTTTTTGAACGTTTAAAAAAATATTTGTTTGTTTTTTTAAATGTTTATTTCTTTATTTTGAGAGAAAGAGTGTGTGTGTGAGAAGGAAAGGGACAGAAGAAGAGGGAGAGAGAGAGAATCCCAAGCAGGTTCTACACTGTTAGTGCAGAGCCTGATGTGGGATTCCATCTCATGAGCTGTGAGATCATGACCTGAGCCAAAGTTGGATGCTTAACCGACTGAGCCACCCAGGTGCCCCTATCATTTTACTTTTGATGTTGCTTCTTTTCTTTCACCTTTGCTACTTTTATTAAGTTGCTATCTGCTCTATTTTTTGCCCTTGCTAATTTGGACATTCCATTGTACTCATCTATTCTTTTTTAAAAAGTTTTTATTCATTTTGAGAGAGAGAGAGAGAGAGAGAAAGCTTAGCAGGGGAGGGGCAGAGAGAGAGAGGAAGAGAGAGGATCCCATGCAGGCTCTGCACTATCAGCTCAGAGCCCAACTCAGGGCTCAAATTCACTAACTGTGAGATCATGACCTGAGCCAAGATCAAGAGTTGGATACTTAACTGACTAAGCCACCCAGGTGCCCCATACTTTTCCATCCTTTTTTTTTTTTTTATCTTTATTTATTTTTGAGAGAGAGAGAGCTAGCAGGAGAGGAACAGAGAGAGAGGGAGACACAGAACCGAAAGCAGGCTCCAGGCTCTGAGCTGTCAGCACAGAGCCCGATGTGGGGCTCAAACTCACAGACTGTGAGATCATGACCTGAGCTGAAGTCGGACACCCAACCGACTGAGCCACCCATGCACCTTTCATCTTATTTTCTATTTGTAGAAAATATATTCTTTCTGAGAAGAAACTTAACATTTTTTTAAAACATTTTTAAACATTTTTATTTATTATTGAGAGACAGAGAGAGACAGAGCATGAGCAGGGGAGGGGCAGAGGGAAGGGGAGACACAGAATTTGAAAGAGGCTCCAGGCTCTGAACTGTCAGCACAGAGCCCAACGCAGGGCTCCAAGCCACGAACCGCGAGATCATGACCTGAACTGAAATCGGATGCTTAACCGACTGAGCCACTCAGGCACCCTGATTTTGTTTTTTATTCTTGAGATTTGGAATTTCACCAAGGTACACCTATGTCTATATATCAGCTATTGTCACAATAAACACTATGTAACAAACCACCACAAAAATCCCATCTGCATTAAACACGAAGCATTTATCGGTCACTGACACATCGACAAATCTAGGCTGGACTTGACACTAAGATTGAGAATGAGTCCAGGTCCACCTGATGTCTTTCTCATCCTCCTTGCATCAGGAGCCTCCCAAAGCTTGCTCTCCAAGGGGCACAAAGCAGGACAAGAGGATGTGAAGATAAATGAAACCTCATTTAAAATGGAGTTAGGAAGGGGCGCCTGGGTGGCTTAGTCGGTTAAGCGTCCGACTTTCGCTTAGGTCACGATCTCGCGGTTCGTGGGTTCCAGCCCCGCGTCAGGCTCTGTGCTGACTGCCAGCCTGGAGCCTATTTCAGAGTCTGTATCTCCCTTTCTCTCTGACCCTCCCCTGCTTACGCTGTCTCTCTCTCTCTCTCCTAGAAATAAATAAAAAAATAAAATAAAATAAAATAAAATAAAATAAAATAAAATAAAATGGAGTTAGGAAGCCCAGCAGGGGGAGCTCTCACACACACACCACCCGCTACAGTTTGCATAACCAGCAACAAGCAAGGTAAGGATTCTCTTGACAAGGGAAGGACATTTTGCACATAGGATTTTCATCTCTTGCTTTTACGCAGGTTCCCTTCCTGCCTCAGCAATAGCACCGACTACGCTCGTAGCCAGTGAGAAATCGCCACAACCTGAAACTTTTGTTCTCTAGTGAACTTCTGTTTCCAACAACCCTCCCCAATTTCCTCTTAAAACCTCATAAAAGGTGTGCCTGGCTGGATCAGTCTGAGAAGCACATGAGTCTTGATCTTGGGGTCATGCGTTCAAGCCCCACGTTGGGTGTAGAAATTACATACATACGTACATACATACATATATACATACATACACATAAAAAAATTCCAACCACCATTTAAAAAACCACCGAATAATATCTGACCTTCCCTTTATCTCCTTGAACTTACCTGTGGCTCCCCATAGCTTGCATGTCCCAAGCTGCAATTGCTCTGCTATTCCTCAGCAAACTCATTTGATTAGTAAAATAACTGGCTGTTTTAGTTTTGAGGTTGAAAATGGTGAGCCCAGCATGCAGGTGTAATTCAGGTTTTTGCTTGTATTATATCCACTAACAGGCCATTGGCCCGTGTGGTCACCAAGATGAGCGCAAGTCAGGAGCCAGGGAAGTACTATCTGCTCATCCATGTTAGATAAAGGGAGGGAATCAGTACTTGTTGAACAGTAATTTATTCCACTATAATTTGTAGATTATTTGCTGTGAAGGTCATGGAATCTATTGGGAACTTGGGGCACTTTTTCAATCTGCAAACTTGGGCCTTTGTTTGGTTCAAGGAAATAGTCATTTATTATTTGCTTAGTTAGGCTTCTCCTCCGCCAGTTCCCTCTCCTTGATCACCCATTTTTGCTTGTTATGTCTCCTAGATCTATCCTCCACGAAGACTCTTACCTTTTCCCTATAAGTTCCACATTTTTGTATTTTTGAAGCATTATGTTTGGAGATATTTCTTCTCTTCACCCAGATTACTAACTCTGCCCACAAGAGTAACCATCCTCTCTTGTAATTCGCCTGATCTATCTTTAAGTTTGAAGTCATAGCCTCTAGTTTCAGAAAGTCTGCATGTGTGGGAAGAGGTGTGGTTGTAGAGAGCGACCTACTTATCCCAGTCGGCCCAGTACTGTCCTGGCGTCAGCACTGCTGGGCCCATATCCCCGGAGTTGCCTCAGTCCTGGGCATACTGGGACACTTGGTCACCCTCATGCCATATTTGAACCTCTTTAAACCCTAGTTTTATTAAATTTTTTCGAGAGTGAGAGGGAGTGCAGGTTTATGCTGCCTGTTGTGCTACGAGCGATGAAATGCCAAGTGATGTCAGTGCAGAGCCTGACGTGGGGCTCAGACTCAGGAACCATGAGACCAAGACCTGAGCCAAAATCAAGAGTAGGATTTTTTTTTTTAAATGTTTTATTTATTTCTAGGAGAGAGAGAGACAGCGTGAACAGGGGAGGGTCAGAGAGAGAGGGAGTCACAGACTGAAACAGGCTCCAGGCTCTGAGCTGGCAGTCAGCACAGAGCCCGACGCGGGGCTCGAACCCACGAACCGCGAGATCATGACCTAAGCGAAAGTCGGACGCTTAACCGACTGAGCCACCCAGGCGCCCCAAGAGTAGGATGTTTAAACCGACTGAGCCACCCAGGCGCCCCAAGTCCTAGTTTTATTTTGTAACTGATACCTGTCTTCTCTAGCAATTGTTTTTGCCGGCTGGCTGTGCTGTTTGATCTTTCTCCTTCTGGCTGCTGGGAACTCTAGGATGTCTTGTTATTTCTCCTTATCTACTGTGCTGAGACCCTTTGGGTCTCACTGACATACACCAGGGCTTAAATAATTCAGCTATTAGCTTTATGCGAGACAGACAAACTTCCAAGGTCAGGGTAGCAAGAGAAGAGAAGGCCTAGGTCCTCCAATATCCGGTAGAGGAGAGTCCCAGTGCCACCATACCTTCCCGGATACACAGTGTGGGTCCACGATCCTGCAGAGGGACCTATAGCCTTGTTGCTCTCGTTCAGAACAAGTGTGAGAAAACCACCTTATCTGTGAAGGGACACACAAACTGCTTGGGCGCCATGCAGGCTGGAGTTGGACGCTAGATATTTAAAGATGTTGGCTGGGAATTCTCGCTGCCAGCACCTGTGGTCTGTTGGGAGACCCTTTTCCATGGCTTTCTCTTGTTTCTGCAGATCTTGTGAGCAGAGGCGTGGGCAGCTTTTATTCTGAACTCACTTTCCAGGGAAGTTTGTATAGTGAACAGCCTTAGGAGGTAGAGATCATGTCTCCACATGGAGCCAGAGAAAATTTTGTTGACTAGTGTGAGAAGGTCTCCCTTTAGGTCAAAAACTGGGCAGATTGGCTCACAGCCCTCTTTAAAATATTGGTATTTCCAGGGGCACCTGGGTGGCTCAGCTGGTTAAGCGTCTGACTCTTGGTTTTGGTTCAGGCCATGATCTCACAGTTGAGTTCAAGCCCCACGTCGGGCTCTGCACTGATAGTGCAGAGCCCGCTTGGGATTCTCTCTCTCTCTCTCTCTCTCTGCCCTTCCTGTGAGCACACACTCTCTCTCAAATAAGTAAACTTAACAAAATTTTACATATTGGTATTTCCCAAGCCTGCCTCCTCCCCAGTGACACACAGCACTGCACGTGCAGCGCCCACTTGGGCCCACCTGTGTGTTGCCCCCGTTGGACGTGCAGGCAAGAGAACCAGTACAAACATGAAGCTCATGCTGCCTGTTGTGCTACGAGCAATGAAATCCTCTGTCTCGGTCTGACCCAACATTCTTGTGATTTCTGCCAGCACCCACAGGATGAAAGCAGACTCACTTGTGAGCGTGCGAGCAGGGAAAGTCTCGTGCCCCTCACAGTTCTCCCTGGAGCCCATCAGGAGAGCCGTCCCACCCTGCCGGGGATCGTGCGGTGGAAACTTCCTCCACTCCGCTCCAGCCCCAGTGGACTCGCAGCCCCAGCAAGCCAGAACGAGGTCGCTTTGGGGTAAGTGTGCTCATTTCAATATAGCAGGTAACTCGCAACTACAGAGCGGTCAATCATCTGGGTCCTCTGTATGGACGGCGTCCCGCCCTATGAAAGGGTCGTCTTCTAAGTATGATTTGCAAGTCTTTTTCTATGAAAAGAACTTTATAAGTAGCAGTTGTGCCTAGTCCTAGTTATTCCCAGCCTGACCTTGCAAATTTATTACGCAGCATCAATGTGGTGGTTAAGATCATGGATTGTGGGTACAGGCTGTCTAGGATCAATTCCTATCCCCTCCATGAGCTACATTAGTCACAGCACCCTCTCTCTCAGCTGTCTCACTTGAAAATGGAGTTAATGGAGGGGAGGGGGGGGCGCCTGGGTGGCTCAGTCAGTTAAGCATCCAACTTTAGGCAGCTCAGGTCATGATCTCCCATTTCATGAGTTTGAGCCCTGCATCGGGCTCTCTGCTGTCAGCACCGGAGCCTGCTTTGGATCCTTTGTTCCTCCCACTCTCTTTGCTCCTCCCTGCTCACGTTCTCCCTCTCAAAAATAAACAAACACTTAAAAAAGAAGAAGAAGAAGAAGAAAAAAGGAAATGGAGTTAAGTACACTGACCACCAACAGGGCCATCTTGAGGATTACAGGAGTAATGCATGCCTTGTAAACAACTCCTCTCCAGGCTGCTTTTATAACCATTCAATCATCTGGCCACTCTGTACAATGTAACCTGTAGTCTTGCTCTTACTAGAGTAACCTTAGCCTTGCTCTGCCCACTCGCTTCTCCCAGGTGAGAAGGCCAGGCCCGTGGGGAGGGTCTGTAGTTCTCTAGCCCTGTCTGTGACTGAATGGAAGGGTGTCCCTACTCTCATAGTGGAGTATTACGGAACTTGTTTGGCCCAATTCTCAGTGACATTTTCTAATATAGGAGTGTCGCTTACAAAGAGAATATTTTGGTGTGTGGCTGTCTGGCTCCTGAATCTCTCTCTCTTTCAGATGGTTCCAAACTAGAGCAGAGATGTCAGTTATTAGCTCCCGTTGAACACCAACATATAGTTAAGTGACAGGCTGCAATCTGTCATTTCATTCATATGCCTTGGGGTCTCTCCAGCCTTAGGGTGAGCACACTGCGGATGGGTCTCTGTCTTGCCCTCAGTTAGGCAGTGGAGATGGCAGTGTGGCAGAGGACATGGTCTCTTAACCCAAGTGGCTTGGATCCAAACCTGGGCTCTGATGTTCAAAGATGAGTGATGACTTTTAGCTCCCAATGCCTTGTTTCCTCATCTGTATTTGTACCTCCCTTACAAGGTCCTTGCAAGGGCTGAGTTATAATGTACAACAGGACAGTGCCTAGCCTAGCATGCAGTGAGAAGAGGGGGGAGAAAGCCTGTATTTATAGCCTAGCTGTTTTTCAAGATGCGATTAAAGCAGCTAAGTGCCTTTTCCCTGAAGCTGAAATAGTGAAGTTCTGGAGATGAAGGATTATTTCCTGGAAAAAGATATTTAACCTGAAACCTTCCTAAGACCCTGTCAAGGCTGTCCTCATCCTTGCCGGTGGTAAACTCCGCTTTCTCTAATGAACAGGTGGCCACGGTGCTATTTTAGGCGGCAGCACACGAACAAAACCAAAGATGAGACTAGTGTTGGTTAGAAGGTGAGAAGTGTGAACAGGACCCTGGAGACAACCTGTCCGGTAAGGAACCCGTTTGTGTCACTTGTAAGAAAATAAATGTTTCCTAAATTGGATGTTTTTCCCAAGACCGTCTCAAAATAGAAATTGAGAATGGGAGGACAGATTTTTAACTTGCCACTTAACAATCCTTGGTGCAGAAGTCCACACGTCTGGCCTTCAGAGGCTGAGTCGTACTTATCCATTTGGAATCGTATCTTCATCATCTTGTGGTTCGTGTTCTGCCCTCTGACTGTGACAATGTGAGAAGCCACTAAAATCCTGAGTTACTCATCCTTGTATGTTTAATGTTCATTATTCTATCGAGACTTTAGCATACTGGGAACATAGCTTACGTTACTAAAGGACAAAATGACTTGAGAATGAAAAAGATATATATACAGAATGAATAAGATTCTGTAGAGGTATTTTCCTTTTCCTTGGTGTCTGTATCTTCCCCGTCCCAGCTGGGGCCCTAACACGGTACGAGGCATGTGGGAAGTCCTCTTTGCACAGTTGTGTGAATAAATACATACCCTGGGATTTTACCTGAGAAGTGCTTACCCTTGTGTCAAACTACCAGCCTTAGTGGGGATGATTACAAGGAAATAATAGACCACCAATGGTAATCTCTAACAAAGGTGAATTTATTTGTTTGACTAGGAGGAGAGAGCCACATTATTGAAGCACAAGTTTAGCTAAGTCTCCCTGTAGTACAGCAGAACCTTGAACAACATAGATTTGAACTGTGCAGGTCGATTATATGCATATTTTTTCCATAAATAAGTACAGTGCTGTAAATGTACTTTCTCTTCCTTATAATTTTCTTAACAGCATTATTTCTCTACCTTACTTTATTGTAAGAATGCAGTATATAACGCATATAATGTACAAAATCTAGCACTCGACTGGTTAAGTCAACAGTAGGCTACTAGGAATTAAGTTTTGGGTTAGGCAAAAGCTATACACACAGATTTCTGACCACGTGGGGAATCGTAACTCCTAACCCCCACACTGTTCAAGGGTCACCAGGACTAAGAGGGCCAGAGGGAGGGCAAAAGGAAACAAGTACATCGCATCAGGTGAGATTCTGAGCGCAGGTGTCTAGTGGGTTCCCAAGGTCGAGCGGACACTCTTCTGAGCAAGTTCACTTCTTCGAAGTGCTGCCACCACACTCAAAGATGTCCACGATGGCTTACACGAAGCTCTCGTGGGCTCCCTGTCCCTCCCGTGGCACACCTGAT